>NW_015151114.1:100416-124905 GCF_000732505.1 Cyprinodon variegatus
GATTCTGAGATTAAATACAGGATTCTGAGATTAAAGTCCGAATTCTGAGAAAAAAGTCAAAATTCTGACTTTTTTCTCATGTTATACTGAAATAAAATTAAAAAATCAGTTAACTTTCTTTTTTTTTTCAGTAGCCCTAATGCTCTTCCGTATGTAACAGCAATGAGGATTCTTTAAGTTTATAGTTTCAAATAAGAAGGCTCAGTCTGAAAGACTATCACAGAGACTCTTACAAAGTACAGAAAATAAAATGCCACTTATACACAGTAATAACTGTCATATTTTAAATTAAATATTAATTTGCTTTTTTAGGGACAAGTAAATAACAGTGCACCTTGATCAATGCAGGAGCGTTTTTTGCTAACTTCAGTCTGTATCAATCCTGGAGGGGTTACAGCTGATTAACTGAATAATGATGGTAAGAAAAACACAAACACATTACTATAAATTAATAGAAACTAAATTTTTATTTATTAATGCATGTGAATATTATCAATCATCCAAGTCCCAGTAATTAGCATACAAGGGTTCCAGCTTTCCCGCATCCATAACCAGTTTGGGAGCTGCTGCATTTATGTCAAGGAGTCACATCCAAATTCAAATAAAGACCAACCATTCCCCCAGGTCATTTGATGTCAGTTGTTGTCTGTTTCACCTGAATCCTGATTGGATAATTTTTGTAATTTCTTTGGAATGAGTTTTAATGCAGGTTAATAAATGCTGGAAAACTGACTGGAATGATTGAGATTATACCTTCAGGCATGAATAAATTACATTTCCTAACAGCTGTGATACAGAAACTAATAATAAAAAAAAATGAATTTGACTGTTCTCCAAGAGTCACGCTGACTTTAGCTGGTAAGAAAAAAAAAGATGAAAGACATTAATTGAAAGCAGAGGCTTGTCAGGATCTGCGACCAGACACCATTTATGCCCACAGCCATTTAACCCGTTTCATTTCACTTTGGGATTACCGGTAATGTTTTTTTTTTTTTTTAACTGAATTGTATATAATAGTGAGAGTCTAAATATAATATAAATTACATCCAACAGCATGCTAGATCACCTTACTTTCACATACAAAGAAAAATATGCAGGATTCTCCACTGTAAATGTAAAATTGTGATCTCATGGTCTTTGGAAAAAATGTCGGAGCTCTTTCAGATTGAATCGATAACTTCTCACTTTTCCATTTAACCTTTCCATCAGATCATAGCCGGTATCTTGTTCCCGCTGCTGAAAAGCATCTCCAAAGCATGCTGCTCACAACATGGTTCACCATGGAAAGATTTTGTACATGCCCTTGTATATTATTATTTAATTTTGCTTGTGGAAAATAGTTTGGATTCATTTGAAAGGAGCACCATCTTCACATCTCTGACACATCCACTATGTTATAACAAAACCAGATAAGTCTGTGTTTGATAGTTCTGTTGACAGATTCTCATACCTGAGTTGTGAATCTCCACGGGTTAACCGGACTGGTTCTCTAATAAACGCTCATTGTTGTAAAGCCCATCAGTTTAGGTGGATAACAATGTCTTGGTAGGATTATGGTTATACTTCACTAGTATTTTCAGACAACGGACTAAAGGTTCTCCACATCTTTATCTCCAACATGTCAGGCACTTTTATTGCACTTTGTAGTTTGCTCACTAATTTTCACAAATCTGAGGGTTTGACTTCAACAGTTTGACTGAGGTTAAATTAAATTGAATCCTTTCTACACCTCCCCTATTTCTATTTGTGTAATGCTTTGAAAAACATGGATCATCTTCCTTTTCCGTCATAATGAACATTATTTTATCCATAAAATCTCAAAGTGAAACATGTAGTTAAAACAATAAGCAAAAAAAACCCCATAAAAAGTAAAGATTGTGCAATGTAGTGTAATTTGTATGAACATGGTTATTTGTTTTATTTTTTGTACAGATGTGGGACATTTCATGAGCTTAGATTTTTTTTTTATTTTGAAGCAGTAAGACAATTTTTCATAAGGCAGTCTTATCAGAGCATTTTATGGGTTTCTGTGTAATAAAACCAAGGTGATAGATCACACAGTTTGGTTGTTTGTGACGTCAGAAGAAGGCTGTGCTGCCCAAAACTTAGATTAATATAAAAACACACATATCAGCTTATTTATTTTGCTGAATACATTCTTTTTTTTCAGGTCAACAACTGGTTGTCATTTTTAATATTTTTTTTGTTATAAATTTATTTAATTTTACAATTCCCTAGTAATTAACCAAAGCAGTTACTACGGTGACTTAGGTTGGTCTATTTTCATCTATTGTGATGTCTGAAGAAGGCTGCATGAACACGACTATAAAGCTGCAACCGTGAAACATTTTCTCTTTCAAAATGGCTGCATGAACCTGTTATTAATTACTTTATTGGTCTAAAAAGAAAAATACCAGCGAAACAAGTTACTGTAAAGCAGTTCTAAAAGAAATTAAATGTGCAAAAGTTTAAAAAGAACATACATTCAGTGACAAGTGCTGTGACTCCTGACAAACAGCATAGATAATCCATTCACTTGTATGATACAAAAAAAACCCAGTGGAAACTCATAACTGAAGATAAAAAAAATACTTCCAATGATGATTCACTGCAACTTTAAAAGTGGTGTTATAATATTTAAGTGTCCATGTCAGGAATCATGTCTTTTTTAAATGGTCCAATAACTTAGCTAAAATAATCTGATTCACAGTGACAGAAAAACTTAGATTAGATTCAAGTAAATCACTGAAATTCTAATAAAAAAAAAAACAAACTAATACAATACATTTCCAGTGATGTGTGCAGGGAAAACAAAAAAGTTTTAAAAAATTTAAATGTTGCATGCATAGTGCATGCACTTAGAACAGCTAATAAAAAAAAAAAAAAAAAACACTCTTCAAAATAAGAGAAGATGGTTTGGCCCAGCAGATTAAGGGCCTACAAACAGTAATAGAAGTACAGTTTATAGAGCAAGATATTGATGATTAAGAACAGAGTTTGTTAGGCTTCTTCCAAATTTGCTTGGATTTACATTACATCAGATGTGCTGAAATAAACTGTAATAAAACACAAAAATGCTCACGAAATGAATGCAGGATTCCCATCTTGAAAGTAATATCACATTTTCTGCATGTACAATATTTCATTAAAAAAAAAGTACAAACAGATTAAAACAAAAGAGGAGATCTGAAAATCCAGCAGTAACTAATGCATAAAATATCCTGAACTAACAGTAACATAGACCAACATTATCTAGAATGAATGGCGGCAGAGCAACAGTTATACAAGTTATAACTTATGTTGCTTTAAGGAGGCCCTGTAATAACTTGTATGTTTAAAGCCAAGTTATACAAACCAGTGTAAGTGGATACAGTCGATTGATAGAAACGTTGTTGTTGTTTTTAGGTGAATTGAAGTTTGGAATGGGTGACTGAAAAAAAAAATCATCTGAGCATCCTGGTTTACAGTGAGGATGTATCTCTGGCCATGAGCTGTGAGCCACTGTTAACCTGGAAGCGAGTTTCCTCAGATATTCCATATTGCTCCAAAGGATCCTGTTTGGGAAACAGACTGTGAATACAGGACAGGCTAATAACTTTTATTACTGAGAAAAACAAATTATTTACCAAAACAGTAAAGACGAGAACATTTAAAAGCAGAGTTTGACTGTTTTTTAAGGCTGATATCGCTCATTTTCACATTAGTCTAACTAGTCCTCAATATGTGTTTTAGCCACTTTTTCAAGTTGGTGTTACTTTTTCTTCCTCCATTTACATGTAAAGACAACACAATAATAAATGTTTCAAAAGTCTAAATGTAAACAAAAAGGAAACATGTATAAACTATCAAACACAACATTAACAATAAATTACAAACGGAAATATTGCAAGGTACGACTGCTGAATGCACTAATCAATCGATGAAGGCATGCACACATCATACGAACCTTCTGCGGGCCAAAATATTGGTCTATTTCTACTTAAACCATTTTAACAATTTTTTTTTTCCTGTTTGCAGTTCTGACAGTTTGTATGTCATTAAATTAGTGCCATATGTAGTGCCTTAAAATCTTTATTTATAAAATGTTTCTTTTGTGTCTGCATCTTTTTGATGGGGAGAAATAACCTGCTATGCTTGGCTTTTATTATACGCAAGCAAAAATATATAGATGTTTCTTCAACTTGCAGAACTTTCTACACTTGAGGCCAAGTCCCACTCTTTCTAAAATTCAGAAAAAAGGCACTTTTGTTTGCACCCATACTGCTTTAAAGACAACTATTGTAACAACTTTCAAAGTTTCAGGGAAATGCTCCAAGATTAAATGTAAAGCTCTGTATGTTCCTACATTTAATCAGATGATTGTCTTTGAAGATGCATTTCCAATAGAACATACCTTACCATACTTTGACATGGATATGAATGCAAAAAATAGTAATAGTAAGAAGAACGTAGATGACATGGTGAATAGAGATAAAAAGGAATGTAGAGAAGGAAAATGGAAAGAAACAAAATAATTACTGTTCCATGAGAAATATGAGGATGAGGAACAGAAGAGAGATGGTAAAAGAAGAAAGGAGGAAGATAATAGTTACTGGAATGAGAAAAAGATTTTGAAAGATGAGGTGAATGAGAGGAAGATGAAGATCATCGGTGGTTGAGTATCCTACCTTTCCGGTCAGTCTGTGGATTTCAGTTCTATAGAATATAAGGTTCCTCCTCATGAACTCGTAGCTGCAACAAAAGACATATCAATTAGCTGATTATATTAGAGCTTTAAACTATAATAGTTTCAAAACAAATATTAAAAAAAACTCATATGAAGCTTAGTAATAGGATCATCCAGAATTATGTAAACCACAACTGTATAATGTTAAAATGAAGAGGTGTAAGCCCTACCTTGCTTTGATAATGGAGTCTATCCACTCCTTACATTGCTCTTCAGAGTCGCACTCGAACAAATATTTCCTCTCCGCATCATCTAGAAATGCTGGGAGAAGAACATCCACCGGGTTTATAATGCACTCAAAATATAAAGGAGTTATGGTTATTAGACTTTGCTCATATGTGGATGTTAGCAGAACAGAACCGTTAAATTCAACGGAACAGACCACAAAGACACTGAATATATCCCATTCTACTATTTTTTTAAACAGTGGTATATTTAATTGCTGCTAAGTAATAGGCAACTTTTTCAGTGGTGTCAAAAGTACAAACATTCGTTACTGAAGTAGAAGTATAGATACTGCAGTTTAAAAACACTGGTAAAAGTTGAAGTATAAACTTGACCTCTTTACTAAAGTAAAAGTGAAAAAGTATGTGCTCCAAAAACTACTTAAAGTATAAAGTAAGCTTAAAAAAAAACAGCCAGATGCCAGATTTTTCGACTATTTCGAAAATTTCTTTAAAGGATGAGGGAGGTCCTGTTGGTCTTCATCTCCCGTTACGCTCTTGCCTGTGTCCGTCCTTTCAGACATGCATCTCATGCATGTCTGCTGCTCTGTCATGTCTGCTTGCTCCAGTAAGGCTTCACTTTTTCACTTTTCACAAAACAAGTTTGTACTTTTTACACAGCTTTGTTCACATCTCAAGTTTAAACTGTCTTATTTAGAAGTTTGCATTTTGTGTTTAATATAATATTTTAAAACATAGTTGAACAACTTTCATTGTTGTAAAAACCGATCGTATTGAAATTAATCGATTTAGAACCTTATGAATCAAAAGTGAATCGATTCAGGACTTAGGCGAAAATACCCAGCCCTAGCCAACACTGAATGTAAATAAACAGGTTTTTATTATTATTATTATTATTATCATCTCAGAACAAGTTATTATTGCTTTTGCAAATACTGAATTATTGCATTTACAGTTCTTTGTAAAAAAAAAAAAAAAAAGTTTACACATTTCTAAGGATATAAAATCTCATCCTTACATTAAGAAATTAAAATTATTATTTCAACCGAAGCAAACAAAGTTTGGCTGTAATGTCTGATGTCCTTTCCTGGACTGAGTGTAAATCTGTGTTTCTGTCAGTATCTCACCAACAGAGAAGATCTGAGTGTCCTCTCTCTCTACACGACACTGTTCCAACAGCAAAGCCCCAACTGGCTGCAGATTAAACAAACAATTAATACACATGAAACTGATCAAACTGTCTCCCAAAGTGAGAGCTTATAGCTGATATGTCAAAAAAGAGGAAATGTCAACTCCAACTGACCTCCTCTTCATCAGTCCGGAAGTAAAACAGAAAGTTAACTACGAGTTTCACCAGCCTCCTCTTGACAACTATACATGAAAAATACACACACGAGAAAACACCCTGTCAAACTGTACAATTAAAATGGAGCCAATGAGTGGCGAGAATTAAAACGGTAAAGGAGTAAACTAGAGGTAAAGTAGTGGAGTCAGGAGGAAAGCAGCGGTGTTTTACCGTCTCCTTTCTTGGGACCTCGCATTCCCAGTTCAGCTGCCATCTCTGACGGTTGGCGGCTCAAACAGACCAGCTCCTTCTCGTTGAAACGCATATCGATCAGTGAAGTGGGTGGAGGAGCTTTCTTTGGTTACGAGTGGGCCGTTTTACTCACTAAAAACATTTCACAAAAGTTATCTGATGAAAATGGCGAGGTGATGTCGGTATTTATCATGCCGAGTTCGATGCTTCCTTAAGGGATGTCCTCGCGCTGTGACGGACGAGTCATGTCTATAGAGTGGTTGTCTACTGTTGGCACACCGCCCCTTTAAGGTAGCTACACACCGGATTAAAAAAAAAAATCTCACTGCGCAGTGCATTTCTGGTCATTATTGGAGGTTGTAAAACAACCCGAAGGCCTCATTACCGCCATCTAGTGGGTTGATGTTTGTACAACATAAAATTAGAACGTCAACGTTCTAATATTTTATTTTGGAAAGTTTCAAATAAAACTGGAATTGAGAAAAAATTTCCACCAATACTTGTTTAAAATATGATAATTAATTTATAATATAATATAAATAATTATTTTTAATAATAAAAAAGGAAACATATTTTAAATTCCCTTTTAAATGTGTTAATATATGATTTTAATTTAAATTGTTAAGAAAACGCTTAACAATTTAAATCACTTCTTGAAATAAGACTTGTCATAAGTACAATGGCTCTCAAGTGCAAACCACATAGACAAATCTTTAAACAAAGATGCAAAATAAAAAAAACACAACAGAATATTGAAAACCAAAATAACATATTCCAAACACACAATAACATTAACTTAAAAAAACATGCAACATATTCAGAAACACAACAATTTATATAAAAAAAAAGATGGAAAAAATCCAACAACATACTCAAAAATGCAAAAAGCTGGAAGTCACTCTGCAATTTTTGTTTAAATGTTGAATGAGCAACCAAAAGCAGAATTACTTCAGGTTTAAAAGCTAAGTGGTGCCATCATCCAAACAGCGAGGTCTTAACTTTCCCACTAATATATATCCCTCTTTCAGTAGGTTAATGTCATTGTGTTTTTTTTTATATAGTTTGGTTTTGAATATGTTTATTTTTTTATTTATGTTCAGTTAAGGATTTGTTGATGTGGTTTGCACTTCAGGGCCAGAGTACTAAGGTCCAAGTTGGACTTAATGATAAAGACAGTCAAAGATGGTGGGAGTAAAATTACTATGTACACAGGTATAATCACATGGAGTGTCTGCAAGCTTAAATTTATTATTATGTTCAAAAACATATGGACATATTCTATTACTATGATTAATGTGTAAACATCCATCCATTCATCTGGTGTGAGGGGTGAAAACAGTTTCCACAAATTCTAAGGCAGGCTGCTGTTCATGTTCTGTTAATATAGTTTTAAAAAATTCATTTAATTTTGATCAGTCTTAAGAATTTCCCATTTAGATTGTATAAATGCAACACAAAAATAAAATAATTCAATATAATGTCAAATGAAACAAACAAAACACTAACAGGCTGCAATTTGCTCCCAGTCACTAGGCGGCGATATTTCAGTCATCCACTGTTAAAAACAGCTAACGTTAAGCTAGCTGGCAGGAGAGCTAGCTTAACACTTCTGCGAGCACCTCGCGTATACGTGGGTAAGTGCTTTTTTGCTTTTGTATCGTTATATATGTCGGTGATGTTTTATTCTGATGTATAATTTATTGATTATATAAATATAAATGTTTTGTTTTATTTCTAATATGAGCAGGGATGCTATTAGGCAAACGTTCCTCGTACGTGCTAACACTGTTAGCTTAGCATTGGGTTTCTTACAACGTAATCTCTAAACTACCAAACAGCGAAACATCTTTTGAAGGGGATCTTTCGGTGTGGGATTGTGCTAAATTAGTTTATATTTTTTATGTGCTATGATTGACATTTGCAAAATGTATTTGACGAATTTATTGCATTGAGACACGTGAACTGCTACCCTTAGTCACACCAACACTGTAGTTTTGTAGCAAACTAGCTCCTAAAATGCTAACTTCCCTCAGAAATCATATTTTTGCTTTGTACATGCTTTTCTATGCACGGGTTTAAGTATATATGGTGCAATGATCAGGGACCTTTGGGTGTGATTTAATATATATCTCTCTGATCACAAAAGTTTAAAAAGCTCTGATCTGACACCGACTTCTTTTGTAATTGTAATAAATTGATACTTGTGTTTTATGTAGGAAAGTATTCAGATTTTAAAGCTCAATTGAAAAGAAGATATTCTGAAATAGCATCAAAAGAACTTTCAAATAAAGGCAACAACATGTTAGCAGTTGAAAAGAGAAAAAAAGTAATATGAAAATTCATGTCAACATGATAGAACAATAGTCAAAATGCTAGTTCTCATCCAAAGTCCTTGGCCAGATGTGAAAAAAACCACACTACAAAGGGTATACAGTAAATTAATACATAGTGAAAACATTCAGGGCATGCATTTAACATATTTGTAGCAGAAGCAGCAAGACAGTAATAAGAAAAAACAAGCAGTATGAATGCATAACGGCACATTTGTTAGAATAGATGCAGCAGCAAGATAGAGGGTTATCAGCAATTCATTATAGACATAAACAATGTTAAAGAACACTTTTTAGTAAGGGCACATTTTAACATCCTAAAGCAGTAGTCATTAAACAAAAGAAAAACAGCAATGTAGAAATTGCACGAAAGAACATGCAAGTCAAGGAGGCAGCAGCTCAGTTCTGGCGGGTCAATCCCTCAAACTTATGTTGTAATGCCATTATATTATTTAAAGATAGAGGAGTCTAAATGAATACAAGCTATTTTCCTGAGCAGTATTATGCAGTCTTTTCTACATATTCCTCTTGCGAGGCAAAACAATCTTTCTTCTATCTTGTTTTTTTTTTTTTTACATGATTTAAAGGAAAGGGGCTGGGTCATCTGGTATTTGGGCATTTGATAGTGTTGGTGATGCCGAGCAAAATTATGGGATGTTTCAATAGAAGCAGAAAAGCAATTGTGGGACAGGTAGTCTCCATGTCAAAAGGGTAGGGAAATATATACTTGTCAATATCCTCAAAGAGCCATTAAATCAATATTGGTATCAAAATATTGAGTAGCCAAATTTGTATTTCAGTGCATCTCTGTAATATTCTATATTAACCAGTCTGCCTTGTTGTTTGTTTTTTTCCTTATAAGTAAAAACAGGAGTCTTTCCAGTTTTGACTGGAGGTGTTCTGTCCAAGTGGTTGAGTCCATCCAGTCACAAAGATGGATTTCCAGCACCGAGCAGGAGGGAAAACAGGCAGCGGTGGGGTGGCCTCTTCGTCTGAGAGCAACCGTGACAGGCGGGAGCGCTTACGTCAGTTGGCCCTGGAGACCATCGACATTAACAAAGACCCCTATTTTATGAAGAATCATTTAGGATCATATGAGTGCAAACTCTGTCTGACACTTCACAACAATGAGGTAAGAAGGCACGGGCTCAACCAGCTCATGTGGTGTTTTAGATTTAAAGTTATACTTCCAGATATCTCTGCAGGGTTCTTGTTTAAAAAACAAAAATGGCTAAAAGTTTCTCTCTTGTGTTACAGGGCAGCTACTTGGCTCACACACAAGGAAAGAAGCATCAGACTAACCTGTGAGCACCTCGCTTATATTTCTTATTGATTATATATATATATATATATTTCACATTTCAAGGATTTGATAGAATACATTTTACATTTTTGAAGGAGTGATCAGAAGGAGTTGTGTGGCCGCATAGTCTCCTATAACACAACATTAAACCTAATAACAGCATGCTACCCCATGTTCTACCTATCTATTTACTACTCTTTGAGTCTCTTATCCAGTATACTATATAAACAATGTATCATTTATCATTTTATTTGCTGTAGTCTATATTGAAGATCCTGTTTCTTTGCATAAAATTCTGTAATATAATAGTTGGCAGATTAACATGTTGATAACGATGGTTCTGTTGCTGTAGAACCTGTATTATTTTGTCTGTGAATCAGACACCAGTATGTTGCTGTTTAACTGAGGTTCACAGCAAAGGGTTTTTCAATTCATCTGTCCTCACCCAACATGTCGGGTTTGTCCTTTGACTTGTTAACCTTTTGCGTTTCAGAGCTCGGAGAGCAGCCAAAGAGGCGAAGGAAGCTCCTGCTCAGCCAGCCCCAGCCAAAGTAAAAGTTGAGGTCAAGAAGTTTGTCAAAATCGGTCGACCAGGATACAAAGGTAGGCCTTGTTGTGCCAGAAACAAATCAATTATGATTGGGTTTATCACGATTCTTTTATATTCTGTTAAGGTAATGATTTCTGTGTGCTTTGTCTCTTTATTCTTTTAGTGACAAAGCAGAGGGACCCAGAGATTGGTCAGCAGTCTTTACTGTTCCAGGTAAAAGCTAATATAAACAAATTGTGGATTCCTGAACTAAACCCCTTTTTTATGGGCTAAAAAGTATATGTTTAAAAATTGATCAAATATTTTCCATAGGAATATAGAAAAATGAGACATAGCTATCTGACCGGCTGAAAGAACCATACTTAATAAAGACTAAAGACGAATAAAACAGATAAGTTTGGCTGTTTTGAAATGTTTTCAGCGCTTAAAGAGCCAAATGAGCATCCAAACTAAAGTAGATATTATTAAAGCAAAATGTTTGTACATTTTTGGTTGGGAAGCTGCAAGTAGCAAATTTGTAAAATAGCCGACTGCAGATAATGGATCAAACTGCTTTATTAACTAATATATCCTTGTTAGATTAGGTTTGCTCTTTAAAGAGAAGAAAAAGCAAAAGTTCTAATATTCTTCCACAGTGTACATATATACCCAGCCCCAAATATATGTGTCTAGTTTACTCTGTATTTTATATTATATCTAAAACTATAATAACCAGTATTTGAATTTTGTTACTTTTAGTGATAAAAATGTTTTTAATTCTGTATCTTTGATAAAAAAGCATGGGATTTTTACATGAATACACAATACTGTGCTGAGTCTACTCATTAATATTTTACAATAAGACTTTTTTATTTGCTTGATTCCTAAAATGAAAATTGAGAAACATTTCTTTATCATGGCTTCTTCTGTTGAGTGTATGCTTAATAAAACACTCATCGGTCTGCACTTTTCTTCTGTCCAATAATTAATTAATCTGTTCACTAGTGATGGTCTAGCAACGCTGATACGTCGGCGTATGTGTTGAGCTAATAAAACAAAACCCTCTTTCAGTGTGCGTATCGTTTCAAGAAAGTCTGGTGACTGATACAGGAGCTGTTTCGAACTGACTCCCCAAACTGTGTAAATAAGCCCACCTGTCGACGGAACGCATCTGCCTAAAAAATCTCAATATCTAATTTTTAATTATCTCATGTCACCGTTCCTCTCAGTTATCACTCAAGTCATCTGTATTTAAATTGAATTCAAATGGACCCTTAGTTTACTGTACTTATGTTTTTTTAAATACTAGTCCACAAGCATCCTCATTCACATGTTCACCCAAATTTTCATGTTATGATATATGTTCACATTATGTATTTACTGCATCTAAAAATATATTTTTATATAAATGAAGATACAAAACAACACAATATAACTTATATTATATTATAACTCAAATTAGTGTCAGTTTAGTCTGTTCATTGGGCTGCATGTAGGGATTTTGAGAGTCCAGCTGGTATCAGTATTGAGTGACATAGTATCAATACAGTCTTATATGTTGAAACGCTTCACGGTGCCTTATCAACTCATCACTGCTGTTTACTGTTGAAATGAGAAAAGCTGCTTTCTGATCCAGGTGTCACGAACATTACTTCATCGCATTCGCAGCCAATCAGGTCCGACTCTGTGTGTGGGTAACCTTCACCTTTATGTTGTATCTGCCTTGATCAGATCGATTATCCGGAGATAGCAGAAGGAATCGGACCCAGGCACCGTTTCATGTCTGCTTATGAACAGCGCATTGAGCCTCCTGATCGTCGCTGGCAGTACCTGCTGTTCGCTGCTGAACCTTATGAAACTATTGCTTTCAAGGTAAGTGAATATTTCACTGTGTAAAGCCTGTATGTTTGTAATATTCTAAACCTGACGTTGTGCAGAAGACAAGTTCCTCCTTTCTTCATTCTGAGATGCTGTTTAGTTTTTTTCAGGCTTTAGCTTGATAGGAACATTTCTAGTAAATTTATAATGAACCTTTGTATTTATATTTTAAATACAATTGATAAAAAGATAAAACAGAAACAATGAAGTTTAGATACCATGTATGGAATTAGAAAATGTGTAGGAACTATTTCTATATACAAATGGCATCAACATTACATGAGATCTTTGCTTTTTCAGGTCCCCAGTAGGGAAATAGATAAGGCAGAAAACCGTTTCTGGACCCACTGGAACAAAGAAACTAAACAGGTTCTGATTTACAACCAGCCATGGAAATGTCTCTAATCTTATGGAAGTATGTGTTTACACAATGTGTTTTTTTTTTTTGTCTACAGTTTTTCTTGCAGTTCCACTTCAAAATGGAGAAGATGATCTCCCAGTCCAGCGGTCCACCACCTCCTGTTGGCATGAAGCACCAACCTCAACTCATGACAGGACCAGGATCCCGGCCACCAAATGACAGTCTGCCCCCACCACCAGGAGGGATGTCGGTCCCTCCTCATCCACCTGGGGCTCCGGGTGCCCCACAGATGCCCCCACAGATGCCCATGCCCCCCATGCCGATGAGGCCGCCACCTCCTGAAGGCCTAGGAATGTCTAACTAAGATTTTTTTTTTTTTTTTTTGCTTTCTCAAAAAAAGATCCAGTTTTTTCAGTCGATTCTTAGCAATTTTCCGGATCAGGCTGACATCTCCTAGTTTCATTTCCATCAACATCAGTCCATAATGTCAGCTGTAAACTTTTTTGAAAAACAATTTTTCTAAATAAATGCCACAAAAAGGTCTTCAGTTCTTTGTGCTTTTCTGTTGACATAACACTGAAAATATTACCTTTTAAGCTCAAAGTTTTTATAATATGAACTGTTCACATTTATGCTCTTTAGTAGCTCTTTTACCTAACATAACCAGTGTGGTATAACACTGAAAAACATCATTTATGTAATTCAGAAATTTCTTAGAATGAAATATAAGTCATCATTCATACTTATTATGGCTTAGATCTGATAAAAAAAATATAAGAATTATAACATATATAAAACTAATGGGAAGGTATGTACTCGATATAGAGCACCACTCTGAGTTGTGTTCTTGACTGTATTGCACCTTTCCTGTTTTTTAATCCTTATTTGTTCTCAATGCTTGGTTGCGGCTTTTTTTTTTCTTACTTCCTTAACCATAGTCTGACATTTTAGGTGATGGATCCGATTCTGAAGAAGTATTAAGAAAGGTTCTGCTGTTTTTGGAAATGTGAACATTTTCTCCTGCTGACAAATGAAACGTGCACCTTTGTTAAGCTTGTCACCAAGCTGAATCATGAAGTGATAAGACCTTTCCCTGGTAAAACATGGCACTGACTTTCAAACTTAAGGCTTTATAAAGGTAGCATTAGCATGTGAGCACAACCATAACTGGCTGTTGAAACTTGGCACTCAGGCAACCTTGATTCTGTTCCTTCTCCCCTACTGTGAGACCTTGATATCCAAAAGATTACATTTGATCTGAGGACTCATCCCTCAGCTGAAGGAATTTGACAGATGTAACTCAATTCCTGGAAACATTTGGTGGTAAGAGAAGCATTGGCCTTAGCAACAGGCCACATCCTGTCCAACTCCATAAACTCTTCAATGAGTTTCTCTTTACAATCCTCTATGGTTATGTATGTTTCACTTGTTCAACTGTTCAATCAAATGTTTTCCATTCATATCCCCATTAGGCATGTTTGCTCTAAACATCAAGCTTCTTTATCAGTTAAATTATTTTGGCTCTTTGGTGACTGCTGCAAAGTCTTCGTTGTATATATGTATATAGACAGTAATATGGACTTAAAGGTATAATGGAGGATCTTTTTTTGTGGTGGATCATCAAAATAAGTGGTCCTAATTGTCAATCATTCCGGTGATATTTTTGCGTAAGGCCGTCTTACGTGCTCGTCCCCAGTTTCACTATGTCCTCTATGTTAGACTTAACGGTCGTGAGTCTGACATTGTGAAAAAACTTCAAATCTTTTGGAAAGTAAGCTTGTATGAGTGATGCAAACAGCAACTTTTAAACATAGTGCATGAGGAGAAATGTGCTTGTGCATCCTCTCGTATGCGTTTAATAGGCGTTCAGGGTTGTGCATGCGCATTTTTTTTTTTAAAGTGGAGAGGGCAGGTATTTTTAAAAAACTTTAACATCTGGTGTCTAAAAATACTTTTAATGGTGTCATATCATTTGAAACGACGGCGGGGTAAAAAGAGCTGTTAGTCATCCTCGGTATTACGAGGAATAAGCTGTTGAATGTGTATATATCTGTGATAAACACACATGGATTTTAGATTGAAATACAGAAATTAATTAACCTTTTGATTATTTCTTGAGAATTAGATTTTGAGTTTGCAAATATCAGCTGAAACAACACTCAGTAGACTTTATACATGTGCTTAGCAGGATTTATTAGATGTCTTCTCAAAGAGGCAAGGTACAGACTTATTTCATTTTTAGCCTAATACATTAAAATAACTGAAGCAACACTGTGCTTTAAATCTTCAATGCTTACATTGATCATCTTGTGTATCTCAGAGCTAAATAAAAAATCTCAATCTTTTATTCCTCGTCTTCCAACATATTCTTTGGCTCTGTCTCGTCTCTTTCATCATCTTTGTCTGTTGCCTCTTCAGGGTCCTCTTTCTTCATCCTTCCTCTCTTGTCTTTGATTCTGTTGGCCTTGGCTTTTCTGGTCCTCCTGTCCTTTAATTTCCCGTCTCTTTGCTTTAAGAGTTTTTTCTCTGGCATCGGCCTGTTCCTGAAACCTCTTGATGTTCGTGTTGTTACTACCCTCTTTGATTTTCTTCTTTTGATCTCTTCATCATCATCCTCTTCTTCGTCTTCATCATCAAGGTCTGGCAGCCACCAAAAAATGACTTCCCACAGAGACATCTCAGGCTTTAAGGAAATAGGAAGTATGTAGCTTAGATGAGCCTATAAAGTCACGATGATGAAAAACACTCAATGCTTGATTGTAAAACCTGTAACAGAGACTAGTTTACTTCTGGCAGATGTCCTCTGTGACGTAACATCCTTGGTCGCCTCACTGTCAGCCCAGCTTCTTCCAATTCTTCTATTGTTCCCTGGCCACGTAAAGTTTCTGTAGCATTTCAAAGAATACACCTTTTATTTTTTTTATCCTACAATTCAGTGACATAATCAATGTTTCTATACACTTGTGATTAAAATCTTGAAGTCCAAGGAAAAGAGTATTCATATTTTGTGCTGATGGATCATAACCTGGTTGTGAAAATACATTAAACACCTGAGAAGAAGTAAGAGGAAGATGTAAACAGAGTAAAAGTAAATATCGGAATACGCTAATAAAAAGCTATGAAAGTTTGCAAAACCTCTAGCAAACTTCATCAGTTGGACTTTGGTAGCTGTATTAAAAGATATGTGGCAATTAGGACAAAAAACATTGAGTGGTAGACCCTGAAAAGGTGTCACCTGTGCTGAGCCAAATGTGCTGACAGGCTGTCTGTGATGAAACAAGCATATCTTTTACTCTAATTTAGGCCCTTAATGAGGCTGGCTGCAGCCCATTGATCATATGTATGCAAAGTCATAAGGACTTAAACAAGTAAAGAAGTTCTTCAAAGGCTGTCTTCTCCCATAATTCAGTCTTATCCTTTGACAATGAGTCATATGCCCTACTCCACTGCTTCCTGAAGACTTAGACACTTTGAATCTTGTATACACAGTGTATACAAATTAAAATATCAATGCATACAGCTTTCAACAGTGAATGAGCAGCTTACAGCAGTGAAATTATTAGCTATTTATAAAGTGCAGCAGTGAACAAGAATGTAGACAGTGTAGGAGAAAGGGAAAACCAGGTTAAAGTCATGGTGCAAAAAGCATTGATATGGAAAGGTTCAGGGCAGTGTAAATAAATATGGTTCAAAATGCAGTAGAACCAGGGGAGGATTTACCATTAGCCAATACTAGGCACTTGCCTAGGGCCCCAAGTTCCTGAGGGCCCCATAAAACCTTGATTGTATGGTTAATACAACTGTTCCTTATTTGTTCACATTAATTATGTTTTTGGTAAAAATCCTTGTGCTAAAATGCCATCACGATGCTTATAATATTAGTCCATTTGCTGAACAGGTTCAAAAAGGTCCAAAAAGACAACAGCAAACCATTTGAAAACAAACAATACATAGAACAGTGTTGCAGGCTTTGTGCTTTTCAGACCCCTCTCGCACTTTCAAAAAATGGAATCTAATCTAAAAGTTGCCAGATCTACCTGCTTTTTCCTGCTTCTGGTGACTTTGGCATCCAGATATAAAAGCACCAAACTCTGCTCTCCAGGACAAGTAGATTTACAACCCCACCTCCTGCTCTCCTCTCTCTTGCCTGCTGTCATGATTAATGCAGCTATTATTTCATTTTAATGAAAAATGGAGATCGTGGCTTGTCTACAGTGACGAGAAGGACTGTGTTATTTACTTTTGCCGTTGCCTTTTTGGAAACACAGGCAGGAGCAATCAGCTAACTGAGCTTAGTACTTGGAAAAAATCTTTTATTCTTTTTGAGAGCATGAAAAGCCAGCAGAATTCAAAACATAGAGGAAAACAACAAGAAGAGAACAAATAATGTATTTCTGTATCTATAAAATGGGTCTGTTTTATGTGTTGTCTTCTCAATTCAGAGGGTTCCCTTCCTGTCTTCGCCTAGGGCCCCAAATTTCCTTACTCCGCCTCTGAGTAGAGCATTGGGTTGTGTTCTATTTTAAGGGATCATGAAAAAAATCAGCCAGTGCTAATGCAGAACTGCAGGCAGCTCCTTTTTCTTTAATAACTGGAAAAACTGATTATGTGTGACCTCAGTTACCATAACGAGAATGGCCAGATAAAACTTGTTTAATCAGTTTTTCCAGTAATGAAAGACAGGAAACAAAGGAAGGATGGGATTTGGACATATAGACCATTGCAAGGGAGTCTTACATGTAATCAGGGAAAACTTTCCTGATGCCTTCCAAAACGAAACAGTACTCAGTTCCGAGCTGTTCCACTGTTGGTTCCCTGCTTGGGTTACTATTACCATGCTTTCAAACTGTAGATCAAAAAATGGACAGCCATGTTGTTTTCAGTAAAATTTCTGCTTGTTTCATTTAATCTCTTGCTCTTATTGTCTGCTGTTTGAATTTCAAACCTTAACATAAAGCCTGGTTACGATCCAGCAGCAAAAAAGGTGAATACCTCTTTTTTCTTGCCTTTTCGATATCGATCAGAGTTGTGTCCATAATCCTGCATTAATGTTTTAGTGTACTTGCCGTTAAGTCTCTGAAAGCCTGACGTGAGCACCAGAATGGTGATGGCTACAAAAAGACAGCGGTTGAGAGTGATATTCTCCCAGGGCGTCGCTACCTGAGTCAGGTTTATAGTAGGCAAGGGTTTTTCCAGGGACGCTGAAAGAAAAGATTTGAATACTTAACTTAAAAGTTTAAAGATCTTAAGAGAAAGGATAGGAGTGACTTACAAGGTTTGGCGAAGCTGGGTTCCCTGGGCAAGGTCTTAGGTTCTGATCTCGGTTGTTGAGGAACAGGAGCTACTTCCTGTCAGGGAACAACTCAATAATAAAGAATATCAGAATAAACAATTTTTGGACATGTTGCTTGTTCCAAAGCTCACCTCTCTGATTTTTCTTGACGCGAAAATTTCTGAAAAATACAAATAAAAAAACAATACATTTATATAAACATTATGGTATG
This sequence comes from Cyprinodon variegatus, assembly GCF_000732505.1. Taxonomy (NCBI): domain Eukaryota; kingdom Metazoa; phylum Chordata; class Actinopteri; order Cyprinodontiformes; family Cyprinodontidae; genus Cyprinodon; species Cyprinodon variegatus. Next base: position 118,770 of record NW_015151114.1, read on the forward strand.
AGTTAGATTATTGAAAAATGGAAATAAAATAAATATTTAAGCATACAACAATTTTATATTAATTTAACTTAAATTTTATTAAAAAAGAAATCATTAATTAAGAAGGTAAATTTAAAAGTGATGTAAAATTACAGAGTTTATTAATGCAAACATGCAGCATGAAACGGTAAAAGCAATTTTGCTTTATTTCTGAAGTGACACTATCTGATTTATTTGACTGAATTCAGGACTTTCATCATGTTTTTCCAACCCTTTTAAAAGCACTTAGTGAATTTAGGGTTGGTTTTCCTTTCCAAATACTTTTTTTTTAACTTTATAATTTTGTTTGATGACATTAATCAACTCTTAATTCATGATTATGAAATAGTCCCAGTATATTATTCTGGATACACCCCTTTGAAAATAAAATTCATTTACACAAACTCAATAATGCAACCCATTATTGCAACCCATTAATGTTAGGTCTGTTTTTTTGTGTAAATTGTCATGCAGACATACTGTATTAGTTGAACCTAAGATAGTGAATAATCTTAGTGCCATTATGTAGAACAAAGCTGTAAAATATGGAGGCATCAGAGATTCAGAGTGTGCGTTTTTGCTCTTGCCTCCACTTGTTTTGCGGATCTGTCGAACAGGTCTCTGTGGAGGATCGTCTGCCCTCGGTGGCCATAACTCCTCCTCAAATGTCTCATAGCTCTCTTCCATCCCTCCCCCTGAGAGAAAGTGAGAGACAGAAGTGGCATAAATCATGTCTTTATCACAATAATCCATCAAATCTCAGGCGTACATGTTTAACAAGATCGCAATCAGACACCAGTTTAGTTTGATGCCTTCATTTCAAAAGATCATGTTATTTATCTTGATATCTTCACTTTTACTTTCACAAAAAAATTTGGAATAAATTAGCATTCAGTTCGGCTGCATAGGCTGTCAACAAAGAAAAAGGTTAACATCTCTGCCTTGTGGGAAAAAACTGATTTTTTTTCTCCCCCTTCACATTTAAGGATGAAAAGTGTATGGCCTTCCTCTCCTACATGACATTTCTACATGGACACTGAGCTAATGTCCTTGTAGCCCTATAAATAGATGGAGCAACGCACGCCGTAAAAGACATTTAGATTAACGATGTAAAAATACATGGAAAGATCAAGTCGGATGTAAAAGTTCAACGCTGTTAGATTCAATATGTGACGACCGCCTCACAGAAATAAAGGACCTACCTGCCTTTACATTCAGTTTCCTTTGTTGGTGTCGAAGGACCTTTGTCACTGGGCTGTTGTTCCTCCACAGAGTGTTTGGGCTGTGTGACAGCCAAGCACAGGTGCAGGAGAATAAAAAAACAAAAAGTGTTGATAGAAGCTAGCTAGAATTTACCATGCCTCATATAGCTGTTAGATATGATTCTGCAAAATAAGAACAGAGACAAATATACTGCCAAGGAAAAAATGCAAAAATATTATTATTTGCCAACAAGAACTTTGCTCACTGAAGCAGTTATATCGCTTCCTCAGCCTTTATGCTTGGGAATTTGTTTAATTACCAGCAGTGTGTTAGGGGAGGACTTTACAACCCTCATAATCCAAAAAGCTATTTTTACCCACATTTAAAATACAGTGTATCTAGAACTTCAAAACCTAGTTGACCTTTTAACCTTCAAACTGTAATGTTAGAGTACCTATGTAATAGTATTTCTGTAACTATTGTCCTTAGGTTATCACTTTTCATACCTAAATTTCTGACTGCAATCTTCTGAATTTGGAAACCTTTTATCCAGTTTGTTAACTTATTAATTAAATATGATAATAAATTATATTGTATTTGTGTCGGTCAGACTTTAAATGAGGAAACTGAAACGATACAACAAATGTGTATGAAAGAGTAGGATAAGAGGTCACAATGTAAAATAGAGGAAAGAGAGGAAAGGAACCTAGAATATTTTCATAATTTTGTTTTCTTGTTTTATAATCAAACAGAACTGTACATTACACTTAAATTTCTAATCTGAAATATATGTATAAGTAAAGCACTTATTGCTTTATCCAAATAACATAAAACAACTGAACAAAAGATGTTTTTTGTATGAATCATCTGTTTTGTGAATTTTATTCAGATTTTCCATGAAAACATCAAGAGTAGCTTCTGAAATCTGTCTTTCCTGTTGTGTTTGAATAAGGAGCCACCATGGGCTCTGAAATTATCCACCATTAACTGGAAAAGCCCATGACCTGCAGCCTACAGACCTCTGGTCTAAAAATGATTTTGCTGTCATGTAGAGAATTTAACAGCAGAGAGCGCCACTCTACTACCAGACAACAAGATGAGGTCACTTTGCTTTTACATGTCTGGCATTGGTAACATTAGATCTGTGACAAAAGGAGTCAGACAATTTAAATTAAAGATTTATGCATCCATTTTTAAAAACCTTTTTACCAACAGAAGATGGTAAAAACTTTCTAATATTTCTCAAAGATTTTTCCCACCTGTTTGTTTTGTGTAGGTTTAAGGGAATAAGCTTGTAGGATGCTAGCACAACATTACCAAATGTAGCTATGACTGGGTTTGATCTGGGTTTGGTGGTTTGGGGCCATCTGTATGTGGGACAGCAGTGAAAGTGTTGGTAAACAGGAGGCTTGTGGCAATGTTTTTCTTTGTGACTCATGCATCTCCTGGCTCCCAGTTCCAGATGAATCACACATTGTTTTATCCATCCGTAATCCTAACTTGACAGTATCTTTGCAACCTTTGATGTGTGTAAAAGGATCATACAATGGAACAAATAAAGCCAAATCTGAAACATATGACTCACCTACTAGCCTATAGTAACCAGTCTAATGCAGTGTGGAAATTTTAGTTAGTATTAAGTCAGTTTAGCATTTTTATATTAATAAACTAGAAAAGCACTTGGAGATGGCAGACCTCCACCAAGCAGCAAATTTTGCCCCATATGGTGACCTACACCAATAGCTAAACATTTAATATCTGGATCATGACTTTTTGGAGTTGCTGAAGCTATAAATAGTCACTACTGCCACTCTCTGGTTTTGTGGGGAACCGATTATTTCCACCATAAATCCCTTTCTCACAATGTTAAATAATCCATTAAAAAATCCTATATCCAGATTATAATCTGGATCCTTGCCAAAATGTAATGCATTCTTCATAATATTTTTTAACATCTCATCATATCTTTTCAAGTTACCCTGACAGACTCTCCTAGAACTAAAAACATAACCTCCTTGGTGGAGGTAAAAGTTTTTACAAAATGTGTCATCCAAAAATATGTCTCAAATTAATAGAGCTATATTAAGGGATAAGTCCAGTCAGCAAGGAACACTCAATGCATCATTTTCTATGCCTAAAACTAATATGTTTGTGGTGATTGAATGTATTTTGTGTTAATCAGTAAAAAAAAAAAAATAATTAACAACAATTTTTTTCACTTACTCAAATTCTTTGTGAAATTGTTTTACTACAGTAGCTTGATTAGGCACACTCATTGTTATTTCATTTTAAGCCTTTATTCATTTTTTAAAGATTTTTTATAATAAAATAATGTGATATTTCTTCAATAGCTTCGAGGTCATGTGACCCACGAACCTATAACTTCCACCTATTTCCTTATCTGTCAACAGTCTAGTCATTCTTTTAGTTAGCTTAACACGGGTTATTGAAGCTTTTTTCTGGTTAGCTTTGCCCCACCACTGCCACCCTCCCTCTAAACCAGGGGTCTTCAACGTTTTCCAGGCCAAGGACCCCCAAACTTATGGTGAGATGGAGCGGAGACCCCCTAATTATATATATTGTATGAAATTGTGTTATATCAAACTGGTCCTATAGTCACTCTATTAAAGATGGATTCATGTAACAAAAGTAATTGCGCCCTGCGATTATCAAAGAATTTCTGATTCTGATTCCTTGTTGATGGTACAGGGGTTGTGAATGAAATGGTGCCCAGCTTGAAGGAGCTCCTGTGTGTCGCTGAAAGTGTGCATTGATCATGAGGAGTGCAATATGCTGATGAAGGTTCTCAGTCATCCAGGTCTTTTTTGAATTTTTACGGATTGATCATGAGCGGGTTCTAGACAGGGGCCAACAGGGGACAGTGCCCCTGTTATGGCTGCTGAACTAAAGACATAATACTCAAAGAAATTCTAATGATGATATTTGCTGAAACAGACATGGTTACTGATAGGTCCTTTGGATCTATTTCATTTTTTTTCTTTACAAATTTTGCGTTACTAATTATTTAAAAACAATAAGGTGATACCTTCAGTAGTATTAAGATAGGATCCCAGTTTTCCTCTTATAAATTATTTTTTATCAAACCAAATTTCACTAATTTTGACACCTGAATTTATCAGTTTTTCTTGAGTTCTAATTCAGAATTTTATAGAATTTTTACTTAAATTAAGTCAAAAATATGTAAAATTCCAAAGTTATGAATGTATATTGACCTAATAAGAAATGTAATTTTAATTAAACCTAATTGAATAGAAATTTCACTTCATTCAGCTATCTTATTATATTTAAATCCCTTGCCCTGTTTCTTTATTTCACACTTTTCTGGGCCATAAAAAACACTCTTGCCCCCTCCTGGCCCCCTGGAACATTTATTCTAGAACCGTCACTGGCATTGATGACTGAAAGACATCTACTGCCTCCATTTGTCTGTTTACTACAGTGTGTTGAATTAATGTTGATGTGTATTTAAAGACATTTCAATATGTGGAAAAAATTGCCAAGGGGGTACCGGTATACAAAAAAAGAAAAAGTTAATCAAGCCAAACTTTCGTGACCCCCATGCAGTACCTCCGCGGACCCATTAAGGGTCACGGACACCCTGTTGAAGACCTCTGCTCTAAACACTAAGCATACTCTCTCGATACGAAAACTTCCTCCTATTAGCGTCCTCAAGCTAACTTCCTTGTTTTCAGAAGCAGTTCTTGCAGTCTGATCTCTTGCCAGATTAATTTCTCTAAGTAAATTAACCATTTAAATCTGTTTGTTGTGTTGTGGTGAAAGTGGCATTGGATGAAGGAGTTTTCCCTGCAACCGGATAGTCCCGTCTAACTACTGATGGTGGTCAGAAGGCCCGGTGGCGCCAGCGTATGGCGGCCTAATTTCTGTCAGTGTTTGCCAGGGCAGCTGTGGCTACAATGTAGCTTGCCACCATCAGTGGGCGAATGACTGAATATAGTGACTATAGTAAATATAGTGTCAAGTGCTTTGATTAGGTCCTCTAACTTGAAAAAGCGACATATAAGTACAGGCGATTTACCATTTGTGTCCGGGCTCAATATTGTATGTGGGTTGGGAAATTAAACAAGAAAATGACAGAAAAAGTCATTATAAACTTGCAAAACTTATTAATTACTATCATCCATTCTTTCTAACTTTGCGCTGGTAGTCCCTGAACTTTCTGAAGTACTACATAAGGTTAAAGTGACTCTTGAACATCCCCTTGTGCAAACACCACGGCACATAAAGTGAGGACACTTTGCCTCCGGCAAAAATGCACAAAAAAACAAAAAAAAAGGTTCCAGATTCAGGCACCTTAGAGAACCGGTGAAGCTGCCTGTCCCATTTTGTGTCCTTTTAATGTCCTTCGACAAAACAGGACAAGCGATTGTCCAGCAAGCAGCTCTGTGCTCACCATATTACCGGTACATCAGAATAGATTAATATATTTTCTAAATGATTTGTCTTAGACAACATAAAGACCTGGTCAATGAAATTAAAGTTTTACTGAACTGCTCAGAGGGTTCATTTTCCCACATCACCCTCTGTTTTTGCATACTTAGTTACAAGTAGTGACAGCATTAAGTTAAGGAGATATGGTTCTAAAGCGCAGATAGTGAAGCTTTTTTTTTTATGAAAATGAAAGGAATTTAATACAGGGCTGTAATGGAAGAAAGATCAGTTGTAGAGGCTGTGAAAGACTTTAAACTCGGGTTGCAGCAACACAAACACAACAAACTGGGTTTGAGCTGTTTTCCAAACAACAAATGGAAAAAAAAAGTTGACTGAGTGGATCTACAGCTGTGTTTTCAAAGGATCACTCCACAAAATATTGACTTAGGGATGTTTTTTTTTTTTTTTTTTTTTTTTTTTTTTTTTTTTTTTTTTTTTTTTTTTT
>NW_015151114.1:124915-131539 GCF_000732505.1 Cyprinodon variegatus
TTTTTTTTTTTTTTTTTTTTTTTTTTTTTTTTTTTTTTTTTTTTTTTTTTTTGTTTACAAATGGACCAGAATTTCTTGTAGGAAAAAACAGACCATATAATGCTTATCTGTCCCTTCCTAAATTTAATTATTTGTTTTTCAGATATTTTTTTTTTTTAATTATCCATTAATTCCGGTTTCATGCAACCATTATCATTTTTGAGTGATACAGCTTGTAGCCATATTTAAATAAATTATATATCTGTTAAAATAAACTAATTATTTAGATGTCCTCTTGGTAGCACCCATTACAGTACAGATGACACATAACAGTCCTGTTATACTAAACCAGCAGCTGCCACTCTGAGAAAAGGTCAACATGACCAAACCGGCAGCTCTCATCTGCAGGGCAGCCTCATAGGAGAGCCTTTCTTCCATCCAACAACAGTATCTGCTTTTTTTTTTGACGTCGTTCTTCACAGTTGTGCTAACAGTAAAAAAAAAAAAATCACATCTGAGGAGAAGTGACACCAGATCCATCAGGGCTCATAGTGGTTCTCTCAGAGCTGCTTGCCTTTCACTTTGCATCTTCAGACCTCCTGGAGCTGAAATGGGACCCTTGTGTTTCCCAGTCAGTCTGTATGTCTTCAGGCAGCTCACTGAAACTTTGATCTCCAAGAGACCAGGATATGTAAGAGTATGAGTCTTGTTGGGAAAGGAGGATGGACCCTTCTGCCGCTCAAGCCGCGCCCTCAGGCAAATAAATGTTCAGCTGTCTCAACAATGTGATATTCTGCCTGTCATATTTCTATCACAGGATAGGAAAGGTGAAGCATAGATAAAGGTAAGATAAAGAACGACTCAGGATGAATACTAATGCATACAGTGGATGGATGATTTCAGAAAACAAGATGAAACATTTTCCCTTGTGCAGACAATGTTCCTCTTCTAATTTCCCTCCAAATATCTCCAAGCCCTTTTCCTATTTTTTATAGAAAAGGCACAGAGGGTATCAAGGACATATTTGCAAAGTGAAAAATGAAGAAAGAGTTTTAACCTTATATTAAAATTCTGGAACTGGGGCAAATCCAGCTGATATCATCTGACCATAAATGCTTAGGTCTGAAATTTCTAAAGTTATATACGGCTTTTACTCTGTGCTGGTAAAATAAAAGCTTTTGTTTTAGCTAGTTTTGTCTCCTTCATAAATATTCCTCTGTAATGTACTTTTCAAAGCTGCTTCTACGCATCTTGTCCATTAACAGTGTTTGTCCAGGGAAGCATGACAGAGTTATTGGCCCCTTTGGCAGCCCAGTGCACATCTCTTTCTCTCTCTCATTGTGTCTCTAGGCTATTTTATTGACAGAGTAATTTGCTCTGTTCTTGTACTCAAGTCTCATGGGTGCTATGTGTATTAATTACCATCTATTCATCTGAGCCCATTCGTCCTTTCAGCATGTCACAAAGCACCACTTTCAGGCTAGCTGTTCACAGCTTCTAACAACCATAAATCTCTGGCACAATTCCATGTGCCTGTCGGAGACAAGCAATGTGAATCTTATGCACTAACGAATAGGAGATAAATTGCTACAAGCGGATGGGGTGAACTTACAGCTTTTTGATGTTAAATGAAACATGCTTAAGTATCATATTTGACATACTGACACCGTCTCTGACCAGAGGTGTGCATACACTCATCAAGAGCATCAGTGTCAAATTCATTTTGGACGTCTAATAATTTCTAACCAATTAACTTGTCAACAAAAACAATCAATTACTTAAACAAACAAGAACATTGGCTGCATATTTGAATAAATTGCAGATATCTCTTTGGTAAAAAATTGCAAACTAATAGATCAAAGGGCAAATTCATACACACACCTTCACTTAACATTTTACCTCCTGACTACACCTTTTATAGACAGCAGGGTCCTGTCATACGTTTGAAGAAATATCGGCCTACCTTTCTTTAATTTTTAGATTTCTTAAAGGACAAGTCCAGTCATATTCAGATATTCAAACTTCTGAAAGCATTATAAATTTTCATTAGGGTCCTTGCTGATAAAGCTTTGTGCATATTTATACATTAGTGTCGTTCAAACAATTTACGGTTCTACATAATAAATATATTAAATGGATTGAGCAATGTTCTTTATATTTACAGAAGAGTCCAATTTTTCCCATAGAAAACCTGAAAACTACTTCATAAAACAGAAAACATTCTGTATTAGTCCTCTTTATTTGGAAAAGTTTAAATTTTATGCTGCATGTTTGTATTCAGGTTTTGGTTAATATGTCAGTGTTAAAATGTCATAATAGGAAATTCCACATGGTGGTATCTCTGTTGTCGCTGCTCCATGAGGCGTAGCAGAGAACTGCTTATTCCAGGGGTATTGAGGTAAATCCTTGTGGGAACAACCAATCCCTGAGTAGTGGTATCCCTCTAGAACTGCCCTAGATCACAAGTGCCGAGGGAAAAACTGAATTATGATGCTGCTATCATAATTAGAGGTGAGCAGAATCAGAATGAAATCTTCAGGAAATAATTTATTTTAAACAAAAAGAAATAGAAAAACACTAAGAGAGGAGAGACCTCTGCCAAGAAGCATATTTTGCCCCAAATTGGGACTTAGACCTATAGCTAAAACCTATACATGATCTTGACCGTTACCAAATTTAAATGAATTGTTCCTTGGCATTAGAAACACCTCTGGTAAAAACAAAAAAAAAAAATCCCAAAAATCCATTCATAAGTGTTTAATTGATCATGCTAACAAACCAATCATTTTCCCTTTTCTTGCATTTTTATCTTCAGAAAAATCCCTTTGGACTTTTTGAGTCTGATGTTGAGTCTGTCAAAAGTCACTGCTGCCACCCTCTGGTTATGTGAGGAACAGCTTGTTCTGCCAAATCTCACAATGTTAGAGAATCTACAAAAAAAGAACATCAAAATCCATCCATAACTTTTCAAGTTATCCTGTTACAGAGCCAGACAGACACACACAAACTCTCCTATAAACATAACCTCCTTGGTGGATGTAACAAATAGAGAAACTCAGAAGGCTTGGGTATGCTAAATCTTCTTCTGGACAGAAAGGCAGTTTGTTAGAATAGGATGATATATATGATGATATGATGATATATATGATATATGATTTTACTGGAATTTGGAAGTATGCTATAATCCAAGGAGAAATCCAGAACAAGCTAAACAGCAAATTATTTGGGGGTTTACATTAGAGTGTCTGGAATGGTGAGAGACAGTTGTCAGACCTGAGGTATGAACAGTATTCAGCTTGGTATAGCTGGATACAAGGCAGGCTTATGGTGAAACAGGAGCTACAAGGAACCACCATGAAAATAATTCAGAAGCCTTGGACCTGATTGATTCTTGTAGGCTATAGTGGACTCAGCATGGAAGTCAAAAGAAAGATTAAAACCAGGAGGCACAAAGAACACTAGAGGATCAAACTCAAGAAAAGGTGAGTTTACATCAAATCTAGGGGATATTTTTGCTTGGATTCAGCCACAAGGCAGAGTGCCAGACAAATGCTATGACCAAATTTGAACCCTAACCCCTCAATCACTATATAGGGTGGATAAAGACAGACAATCACTACGTTTTTACTCCCTGGTGGTCACGTGACTATGGCTCCTCGCACCGTGCCCATGCCACCGTTGTTCTCTCTCAACCCCAAAACATTCCATGATAGTTTGCGAGGATAGCTCTGGCAAAGAATTCTGGGATACATCTGCTTGTCTTGTGACCATTGCTGTACTTTTCAAGGTGCATTGTGAGAAATTTTTCATCCACTAGACATTCTGACACCCCTAGAAAATTTATAGTATATAAGGGTTAAGGCACAATTCCAACAGAGCCAAAGTGTTCCCCAGCTCCACAGCTCGAGGCAAAGATTGCCAGGTGTTATTGTTATTCAAACTAAAATAGAAGTCTGTCCCTATTGTAGTATTTTTATATAAATCACAATTTCTGTGGTTCTCAAGTGAATATAACAGCAATTTATTTTTTGCTCTTATATTTATTCAGTATTTGCAGCACAGGGGTTGTGTGCCTCCAAAGTTTGATCCCATTCTATTGAACTTTTTCGCATGTCGTCCACCTCTCACTAAATTCCATTTCCTTTCAGATAACAAAATAAAAATGATAATGCAAATGTTCTATGGTGCCTAAAAATGTATTTGAATTGTTGTAGCATATAGATATATAAGGATTTCTTATTCAATTCAAAATAAAAAATGGTGCAAATGTATAACAGAGCTATAAGATATAATCTTATAAGCTATAAGATTTCTTGATTGCTTTATATTATTACATGGTTTTATTAAGGAGGGATTCATGCTGACATCTGGTGCAAGTGCAGAAACAGTTTAGGGCCGCCTCAGGTCCACCAGTGGGTCAAAAATGGCCCTTGAGTGGGCAACCTCTGGCAAATCAGATCTGGGACACCAAAGGGCCATCATTCTTTGTAGTATGTGGGACGAATCTAAATGTATTGTGTGGGCCAGAATTGGATCAGACCAGTTTTTATATGTGGGAAGAATATAAAACATATGAAAGTTAGTCAACTTTATGTGGTTTTAGATAAATATGTTACTTTTACCCAATAACTCAGCAGCAACATATTATTAATCTTTCTTTTTGTTTCTGTAATACTCAAGCCTTTTCTTAATATTTTTTAACGGTGTTTCCTTATGAAAAGACACATTAATGTGGCAAATAAAATTCACCATTGAAAGTGTTAAATCTCTAGAAAAGATTAACAAAGTTTCATGATCTGCTTTTCTAGACATTTTGGTTCTGTTTAAGTTTTCACTTTGGGTTTTCAGATACAATTTGATTTTTGTTATTCTTTGTTTGCTGCTAAGATTTGCATAATTTTTGAATTCATTCTTAGTTTAAGTCTTCCTTGGTGTGTATTTTAGTTATTTCTAATCTTTGCTGTAGTTTTTCTTAGCTATGGTTTTCTGTTCTCTTTAGATTGTGTTTTCCCTTTGCATATTTGCTATCCAAGTTTCTCCAGTTCCTTCCCCATCCATTAGTTTTCACCCTTGATCATTCTGTCTCCAGTCTTTATTTTAATTTCCTTTTTGTGTCATTTAATTTTTTCCCAGGTTAAGGCGGGCTTACACTGTATGATATTTTTCAATCTTTGTACTCAAGCTCAAAACTACACAAGCTCAAACTACACAATGAAACACAATACACAATACATGATGTTTCTTCCGTATGGCCCGATGCTCTGATACAATCTACAGTACCTTCTCACACTGTACGTCCAAAAAATCACACATTGCACTCAGCACCAAGCGCGCTGGTTGGACTTCTAGATCTAGAAGATAAAGAAGAATTCCCTTGTTTTCACATGTGGAGTACACTGGGTTCTGGTAAATTGGCTGCAGGATTTGCTCATGAACACCTCAAAAGGGCCAACTGAATTTCAAACATGTTTGATTTTCTCCCAACCTTAATATTCCTGATCGGGAGGTGCCTGTGAGAGGCTAATCGCCCCCTGTTACCCCTTGTATACTACACGACACAGAATGCACAATGAGGTCTGATCCAAAAAATGATCACACAACTGAAGAATCAGCTCGAAAAGGCTTGCCTTTAGATTTAAGCCCTTTTGTATTTCATCATTGCTTACTGTTGTCCTCTAGTGCCCCTCTCCCTTTCCCTCCATTTTCTTCCAGCTCTTTATGGTCACACCTGCTCTCAGTCAAGTAATTATCTCCCAACATGGTTCAGCACTCTCTTCCCCACTTTAAATACTCCTCATTGGCAGTTAGTCTTTGATGGATTAGCAACATGGCTCAAAAAATAAAGGGAACACTCAAATAAATACACCCTAAATCTAAATTAATGAAATATTACCATTTAATACTTTGCTGAATGCGTGGACAGCAAAATCACACAAAAATCATAAATGGAATCAAATTTATTAACCAATGGAGGCCTGGGCAATTAAAGTGGAAAAACATACTACATGCTGATCCAACTTTGACGTAATGTCCATTAAAACAGGTCAGATTGAGGCTCAGTATTGTGTGTGGTCTCCATGTGCCTCTATGACTTGGGCATGCTCCTGAAGAGGTGGTGGATGGTCTCCTAGGGGATCTAGTCCCAGACCTGGACTAAAGCATCCGCTAACTTCTGGACAATCTGTGGTGCAACGTAACTTTGGTGGATGGATCGAGATATGATGTCCCAGAAGTGTTCAATCGTATTCAGGTCTGGGGAACGGGTGGGCCAGTCCATAGCTTCAATGCCTTCATCTTGCAGGAAATGCTGACACACTCCAGCCATATGAGGTATTGCATCTTCCTGCATTAGGAGGAACCAAGGGCCAACGGCACCACTATGTTATCTCACAAGGTCTGAGGATCTCATCTGAGGATCTCATCTCGGTACCTAATTTCAGTCATGCTACCTCTGGCGAGCACATGGATGGCTGTACGGCCCTCCAAAGAAATACAAACCCACACCATTATTGATCCACTGCCAAACCGGTCATACTGAAGGATGCTGCAGGCAACAGATCACTCTCCATGGTGTCTTCAGAACTATTGGTGATGAATTTGCCAATTCAGGTTTTCTCTGGTAAATGCAAAGTGTCCAAAGCTGTG
>NW_015151114.1:131549-214877 GCF_000732505.1 Cyprinodon variegatus
TATATATATATATATTTTATATATATTCTATCTTATTTTGCTATTTTGTTTTGTTTTTTGTCTGCACCAACAACACCAAGTCAAATTCCTTGTAAGTGCAAACTTACTTGGCAATAAACTTGATTCTGATTCTGATTCTGATTCTGATTCTGACATGCTGATCCAACTTTGACGTAATGTCCATTAAAACAGGTCAGATTGAGGCTCAGTAGTGTGTGTGGCCTCCATGTGCCTCTATGACTTGGGCATGCTCCTGAAGAGGTGGTGGATGGTCTCCTAGGGGATCTACTCCCAGACTTGGACTAAAGCATCCGCTAACTTCTGGACAATCTGTAGTGCAACGTAACATTGGTGGATGGATCGAGACATGATGTCCCAGATCTGTTCAATAGTATTCAGGTCTGGGGAATGGGTGGGCCAGTCCATAGCTTCAATGCCTTCATCTTGCAGGAAATGCTGACACACTCCAGCCATATGAGGTATTGCATCTTCCTGCATTCGGAGGTACCCAGGGCCAACCGCACCACCATGTGATCTCACAAGGTGTCTGAGGATCTCATCTCGGTAAGTAATTGCAGTCATGCTACCTCTGGCGAGCACATGGATGGCTGTACGGCCCTCCAAAGAAATACAAACCCACACCATTATCGATCCACTGCCAAACCGGTCATGCTGAAGGATGCTGCAGGCTACACATCACTCTCCGTGGTGTCTTCAGAACCATTGGTGATGAATTTGCCAGTTCAGGTTTTCTCTGGTAAATGCAAAGTGTCCAAAGCTGTGTTTGGCTGTGAATACAAACCCCTTCTGTGGATGTGGGGGCCCTAATACTATCCTCATGGAGTCGGTTTCTAACCATTTGTGCAGACCCATGCACATTTGTGAGGTCCTTTTGCAGAGCTCAGGCAGTGCTCCAGAGCCTTGGGAGCAGTCCTGCTTCTGGGTTGTTGCCCTCCCACGGCCTCCTCCACATCTCTTGGTGTGCTGACTTGTCTCCTGTTAGCACATTCATCCTCTGGAAATTACGCTGACAAACACACCAACCATTCTGGCCACACCTCATATTGAGATGCTATCCTGGATGAACTGCACAACCTTAGCCACTTGTGTGGGTTGTAGAGTCCGTTGCATGCTACTGCGACTGTTAAAGCACCACCTACATTCAAAAGTGACCAAAACGTCAGTCAGAAAGCATAGCTGCTGAGAAGTGGTCTGTTGTCCTTTATTGAGTGTGTCTTGCTAATTGGCAATAATTTCCACCTGTTGTCTATTTTAATTGCACAACCATTTATGTGAAATTGATTGTCAATCAGTGCTCGACAGTTTTATTTCACATAAATTTGATTTGATTTAAATTAGTTTGTGTTGTTTACATTTTCCTTTTTTTTGTGAGCGTACAATTATTCCTATTACTCCTATATTCCTTGCATGTTGCCTGGGTCCTTCTACCAACCTCCACAAACCTTAACTTTACCTTACCTTAACCTTAACCTTAACACAAGGCATAGATTAAGATAACCTGACAACAGCCAGATGCATGTCTCGCGGAGCTAGGCGGAGTGAAACATGCATCTGGCTGTTGTCAGGTTAAGATTAAGATGGCATGCTTTTAAACTTTTGACACCAAATGGCTCCTTTATTTGAATAAAAACATGAAGTTGTGTAGGAGGCACACAGCTTCAAAGATGATAATCTCTACTCTTGTCATTTCCTCTTCTGATCTGTATTCAGATTCTGTCTTCAGCAGCTTTGTATCTGATCTTTTTCCAATCCAGTATCCCTGCCATTTTCCTTTTCTTTTTCCAAGATGTTTCTCCCTTCATACCCTTCGATGTTTCTCACCCTCCACTGTGTTTGTGCGAGCAGCCTTTTAGCCGGCCCCTGCTTGTCGACTGATTGCAGATAATTACAGCTATTTGACTGCAGTATTCATAGCTAAGCCTATCTGCAGGCTCTTACAGACAGAGAACATGCCAAGCAGATGCCCTTAAATGCTTCTGTGGATAACTACAGGCATAATGGTGCTGCAAATGTGACAGAATAAAAATTAGGCATGAAGCGCATACTGCTAAACTTAGTTTGTTGAACTTTATTGAGATTAAACCCAAACATTAAAGCCTGGTTTAGGACTAATTTTTTATTTCATTTTAGCATCAGCACACCTTTGAGCAGAGCACCGGGGACTATTTTTTTTCCTGCACCCTAGACCTATGATCCTAATGATTTAGACGAGGGGTGGGCAACTCCAGTCCTGGAGGGCCTCTATCCTGCAACTTTTAGATATGTCCTTGACTTAACACACCTGAATCAAGTAAATAGATAATTAAAAGGACTCTGAAGAAATTGATTGCATACTGGGGAGGTAATTCAACCATTTGATTCAGGTGTGTTGGAGCAAGGAGGAATCTAAATGTTGCAGAAAACCAGCACCCAAGGACTGGAGTTGCCCACCCATAAATATTTCAACTATCAACAGCTTGTGACCAACTCTTGGACAGACTTTTCTGTCAGTCTTCTCACATCTGGAAAATATTAGAAGCAACTGTGTTTGTCACTTCTTCATGTTGAATGGTGTTGTTTGCATGTGGTATTTGCCCCACACACCCACCCAAGAGTCTGTCAAAATACAGAGTACAGCAGGGAAAAGCTAATGCGTCGTTTCACACGTAATATAGATGCTTCAAGCCTCACTTGGCCTTAAGTTGCTATTCATTAATGTAAGATTTGATTATCTATACATAATAATACTGTATACTATACTATACTATACTATACTATACTATAGTATACTATACTATACTATACTATACTATACTATACTATACTATACTATACTATACTATACTATACTATACTATACTATACTGGTGAAGTTTCTCAGTCATCAAGGTCATAGTCATCCAAAAAAAAGATAAAAACAAATCTATAATGACTTTAATGACTCCCCATTACAAGGGGGTCGACCTGTTTGTGTTTAATTTGCATGCTTTCTAAACCATACCAAGGCTTTTGTTGGACTACTCTATAAAGCCTGGAACTCAACACTACTTCAGATATTTTAAATTGAGAAAGTTTTCTAGATGGGAAGCAAAATGTCTTCAAACTTGGAAAACAAAGTCCAGTGATTTGTTTTTAACTTTTTTTGGATATACTATAATATAGTATACTATAATGCTTTTGGTCACAATTTTTGACTTCCTTTGTTAAAGATCCACATAAAGAGGCACAATGAACCCAACAGGAATCTTGCATGATCGCATACTGTAGGCACATTTGACAGGCTCTCTATTGAGGAGTGGAAGGGCAGGTAGGACAGTCTTGGACATGCAAAAACTTGGGCTTTGGCTTATCTTACCTACATGTTCAGAAAAACCATCCACTATACCTGTAACAGATTAAAACAAATTTCCCTTCAGTTACTTTATTGACCCCCTTGGATGAGCCATAAATGTGATCTATTTGTGGAAAATATTTTTTCACTGTGTTAAACTGAAGTCCAAAAGCCTTAGAAAGGTCCCTGCAATCCTTTTTTTGAAGAATACGTTTTAAAGACGTATTGTTTCTTATCTGTTTTTAAATTTCTTTAGATAAGGATAGATAGTTTTTCTCTTTTAGATCATCCTAATGCTGTCAGACAGGTTGTATTAAGTGATTTCTTAAATATTTAACGGGTAATAAGCTCCAAGTGTGTCTGGTAAAGTTAAACTTAGCTTTAAAAATAATGGTTACCTAGAGTTTATGTGGGATTTATTGAATGGAATGATTATATTTTCACATAGACCAAGGTTGGTTTAGACAGTGTTGTTTGTCTTGATATCATAATTTGAAAGCTACATATTGTATTTACTCAGGTTATCTACTAAAACACATATGGCAAAAATTATAAGTAGAAGAAATTGTCGAGCAAGCAAATATTTTTTCACAGCATTATAGAGGGGAGTGTTGGCCTAATTTAGAGCAGTGTGCTTGGCCTCTGGGAGGGTTGCAAGTACCCAGTTCAAACACCACAGCCTCCATCTGGGTTCCTGAGTGGAACCCTTAACCCCACTGCTCCCCAAGGTGATGAGTCAAACGCAGGGAGTGAATTTCCCCATTGTGGGACAATAAAGGGATTTACATGCCAAATGTTTATTCAAACTCTTTTTCTCCCCAAGTTGGTTTTACATAAGCAAAATATGAATATCTTGACAACATTAACATTTTACATTAACTGTTATGCAAGAAGAATCTTCAGAGCAGTGGGCCTTTTTCACATCCAGAGGTATCTGAACTTTTTTCAAGCGCATGATATTACAGCCTCTTTTAAGTACAAAGACATCTTTGCTAAAATCTCACTGCATCTTCCAATAAACTAAAATTACTTATGATTAAATATTTCAACAGAAATAGTGATCTGAATGAAAATAAAAATGGTGCTCTAGCTTTACAAATCAATTTCAATGGTCATCTCCTTCTCCAGACCTAAATTAAACAAAACCTGTGAGATTATATAAATATAAAAAAAAAAAAAAACTAGTTTTAGTCTAGTTTTGATAAGACCAGCCTTATCTCTCCTAAATGAGACTGATCCCAGCTTGAAGGAATGTGATTGTTCCTGAGCGATCGTACATTTGTAGCATGCCTCACAGCTTAGTGCTATATCCAGCATCAAATGAGTCAGACTCTCTATGATGACAGCTTTCCACGTCTTTCACCCCCTATTTCCCTCATTCCCTGCCTTTCAGCCTGTTTTTCCCATCTCCTACTCTGTCACTGTTTGTTGTCTCCTGCATTTTCAAAAATGCTGGAGTTCCTAGGATTCAATAAATCAATATTATGACTACAGTTTTAGCAAATTAGAACTAGATTCCTTGAAGCATATTTGTTCCATAAAGGTTTTAGTTAGCACTGTAATAAACAGAGCTTTCACTTTGGCACAGTTTAGCCAAATCTGCCAAAGGTATTTATCATGACATAATACAGAATCTGTTCAAATAAAATGCAAATAACCGTTGTAGGACTTATTTTGCAAATGACAAAGCCTTTTGCCATGACATGTACCCCGTGCATCATCAAAATCTACCCATACTCATCATCTTCCGCTTTATCCATGACTAGGTCACAGGGGCAACAGTCTGAGCAGAGACTCCCAGACTGTCCTCTCCCTAGACACCTCTTCTATCTCTGCTGGGGGAAGTCTGAAGCATTCCCAAGCCAGCCAAGAGATATAGTTCCTTAAGCTTGTCCTGAGTCATCCCCACCGTAAAGATGCCCAAGTCACCTCAGCAGACTGTATGGAGCTAGGTGGAGGGGGCAAAGCTCTACTCTGAGCCTCTCCCGACTGACCAAGCCCCTCACAACATCTCTAAGGGAGTGTCCAGCCACCCTGCAGAGAGAGCTTATCTCAGCCACTTATTATATCTGGCTTTTTCGATCATGATCCAGATTTTATTATCGATGGTTAGTATAGGGCTATAGATGAACCAATAAATGAAGGACTTTGCCTTTTGGCTAAGCTCTTTCTTCAACACAGGCCTGTGCAGCATCCACATTACAGTAGCAGCCACTCTGATCCGTCTATGGATCTCTTGCTCCATTCTGCCCCCACATGTGAACAGGAGCCAAAGGTCTGGAACTGCAGATGGTTGGAACTAATCCCCATACAGGCTTTTTACTTGCTGGACCTGGATCCACCTCTGCTCTTATGTTCCTCTTTGTGATCTCTGGACTAAACTTATCATTTTCTATTCTCCTCCCAGAGGTGTGCTGATTGAGGCACATTTTTTCTCTCCATTTCTGGTTGTTTCACCAAATCTATTTGCTCTAGATAAGCAGGCTGAAATAGGAAAATGCAGACTGGTGGGTGCACATTTATAGAAATAGAAATTGAACTTTATTGATCTCACAGTGGAGAAATTAACTCTCTGCATTTAACCCCTACCCTTGGGGAGCAGTGGGCTGCAACTGTGCTGCGCCTGGGGAGCAGTGTGGGGTTAAGGGTCTTGCTCAGAGAGCCAGAGTGCAGGCTGTGGGGATCGAACCAGGTACTTGCAACCTTCTCAGATCACAAGCACACTGCTCTGTTATTAATCAATTAGATTAAATTGTACCATTGTACCATTATAGGTACACAAAGCTACAATCATCAAATCACATTACACATTGTATGAATATTACAGATTTAGATGTGTTTCAACAATTGATGTCATTTTGCTACATTTGTTATATGTTTTTTTTTATCTAGTCTAATTTCTGTGATCAGTTAATNAACTAAAATTACTTATGATTAAATATTTCAACAGAAATAGTGATCTGAATGAAAATAAAAATGGTGCTCTAGCTTTACAAATCAATTTCAATGGTCATCTCCTTCTCCAGACCTAAATTAAACAAAACCTGTGAGATTATATAAATATAAAAAAAAAAAAAAACTAGTTTTAGTCTAGTTTTGATAAGACCAGCCTTATCTCTCCTAAATGAGACTGATCCCAGCTTGAAGGAATGTGATTGTTCCTGAGCGATCGTACATTTGTAGCATGCCTCACAGCTTAGTGCTATATCCAGCATCAAATGAGTCAGACTCTCTATGATGACAGCTTTCCACGTCTTTCACCCCCTATTTCCCTCATTCCCTGCCTTTCAGCCTGTTTTTCCCATCTCCTACTCTGTCACTGTTTGTTGTCTCCTGCATTTTCAAAAATGCTGGAGTTCCTAGGATTCAATAAATCAATATTATGACTACAGTTTTAGCAAATTAGAACTAGATTCCTTGAAGCATATTTGTTCCATAAAGGTTTTAGTTAACACTGTTATAAACAGAGCTTTAATTTTGGCACAGTTTAGCCAAATCTGCCAAAGGTATTTATCATGACATAATACAGAATCTGTTCAAATAAAATGCTAATAACCGTTGTAGGACTTATTTTGCAAATGACAAAGCCTTTTGCCATGACATGTACCCCGTGCATCATCAAAATCTACCCATACTCATCATCTTCCGCTTTATCCATGACTAGGTCACAGGGGCAACAGTCTGAGCAGAGACTCCCAGACTGTCCTCTCCCTAGACACCTCTTCTATCTCTGCTGGGGGAAGTCTGAAGCATTCCCAAGCCAGCCAAGAGATATAGTTCCTTAAGCTTGTCCTGAGTCATCCCCACCGTAAAGATGCCCAAGTCACCTCAGCAGACTGTATGGAGCTAGGTGGAGGGGGCAAAGCTCTACTCTGAGCCTCTCCCGACTGACCAAGCCCCTCACAACATCTCTAAGGGAGTGTCCAGCCACCCTGCAGAGAAAGCTTATCTCAGCCACTTATTATATCTGGCTTTTTCGATCATGATCCAGATTTTATTATCGATGGTTAGTGTAGGGATATAGATGAACCAATAAATGAAGGACTTTGCCTTTTGGCTAAGCTCTTTCTTCAACACAGGCCTGTGCAGCATCCACATTACAGTAGCAGCCACTCTGATCCGTCTATGGATCTCTTGCTCCATTCTGCCCCCACATGTGAACAGGAGCCAAAGGTCTGGAACTGCAGATGGTTGGAACTAATCCCCATACAGGCTTTTTACTTGCTGGACCTGGATCCACCTCTGCTCTTATGTTCCTCTTTGTGATCTCTGGACTAAACTTATCATTTTCTATTCTCCTCCCAGAGGTGTGCTGATTGAGGCACATTTTTTCTCTCCATTTCTGGTTGTTTCACCAAATCTATTTGCTCTAGATAAGCAGGCTGAAATAGGAAAATGCAGACTGGTGGGTGCACATTTATAGAAATAGAAATTGAACTTTATTGATCTCACAGTGGAGAAATTAACTCTCTGCATTTAACCCCTACCCTTGGGGAGCAGTGGGCTGCAACTGTGCTGCGCCTGGGGAGCAGTGTGGGGTTAAGGGTCTTGCTCAGAGAGCCAGAGTGCAGGCTGTGGGGATCGAACCAGGTACTTGCAACCTTCTCAGATCACAAGCACACTGCTCTGTTATTAATCAATTAGATTAAATTGTACCATTGTACCATTATAGGTACACAAAGCTACAATCATCAAATCACATTACACATTGTATGAATATTACAGATTTAGATGTGTTTCAACAATTGATGTCATTTTGCTAAATTTGCTATAATATGTTTTTTAGACTTTTATCTAGTCTAATTTCTGTGATCAGTTAATTTTTCTCTTGATCATTAGAAATGTAGTTGCTTTTACATGACAGTGTGACACCTAGAAACAGGGTCAACCACTAAGATATAAGTTTTGGCCATTAACCCTGTTCACCTTAAAGTGATTACAATTCCAGATTTTTTTTTTCTTGCAACACCAGTTTATTTCTAAATTAGTTCATTGAATGCTCATAACTTGTATCGTCTAACTAGGCAAACAGCATAAATAAAGCTGTTAAGACAATGTTATTCAGTTAAAATTTCTGTCTAAAGTGCAATTTAACCCTCTGCTACCCACAAACTGTTTATTAAGTGAGATTTAAATATATAACAGAAGCAGCAAATATACATCTCTGATGTTAGCTTTACAAATGCAGGACTCATAGATTGGCAAATAGATAAATCCAAGCTTGAGCATGGGTGTTTTTTGTTGTTGTTTTCTAAACAAACATACTGTTTTATAAAATAAGTGCAGGTGAAAATTGAGTTTTTTTCTCTAATATGTTGTTTTTGGATTGGATCAATGCAATGAATGCAACCCTTTTCTGTGTACTTTCAGTGTGTCAATATAAGTTGTATTAACTCCTTGTTTATTAGACAAGAATACATAATAGATTTTTATCTTCTCCATCACTGCACTCAGTTTGGATTTAAAGACTGTGAAATGAGGCTATGAGACAAAAGGCAGGAGTGCTACAGAGGGAAAGATGGCATGAAATACATGATTATTGAACTGAAATGTGCCCATGTTCTCCTTCAGGCTTGTATTGTCCCAGAAGCTAAAATATTGAGACGAGCACATAGAAAAACACACACTTCCAATTGGGTGATCCTTTTGGTTTTGTTTATCTCCACACTGCAGGCACAGAGACAAGCCTGGGGATTTCTCACAAAGACTCAGATGTGTGATTGTTATATCCATATAGTCTCAGCTGGCACCCAACTATAGATTTCAAATGGCCTGTGTCATGAGTATATCTGCATGTAATTGCACTGGTTAATGCAATGATGTAAATATATTACATGAAAGTGATTGTTTAACACGTCGAACAGTGTGTGGAGCACATATTTATCAGATCACCTTCTGCATGAGGATTTCAGAAGTGCAGGTACTTTTCAGACCTCTACTTTGATCTCATTGTGCAGCCTGCATCATGGTTAGCTATAAGCATCCAGAGAGTTTAGTTTCCCCTTTTTGTCTATATGCAGCTTGTGACAGATAAGAAGGCAATAAATGTATGCAACACAAAAACAGTTCAGATCTGTTTCTAATTCAGCTGTAGGTAGGAGTTTAGCACAGACTGTAGATTGCCATTTATTTTCTCAGTACAGTTGGGATTTACTAATTAGTGTAAAAATGAAGCTCATCTGTCTGTGTTTTTGTCTCTAAAATTATGACATGTCATTAAACAAAGCTAAGAGATTTATACACGTGATACATCATGACTTAATTGATTCTTAGAGTGAAATGGAGGCTAAAATTAGCAGAAATCATGCCTCAACTATCAGTCTTCATGCAGAAATTGCAAATTATAAGCTCTCTTTTATATCATTACTTTGTCGAACAGTTGTCCAAAGGTAATCTTTCACTCTTGACAACAGGGATGCTTGCATGAGCTGCGGTTGGCTGTGCTGCCTTGGCTAAGGTCTCAGGTGTTCAAGGACCATGCCAGGCATAGAGCAGCCCTGTCTGCATCAGCAGACATCATCTATCCCTCTCAATATCACTGTCCACAGTGAAACAGCTCTCATCGCTCATCCCAGCCCATCAGACCCGGTTATTGGCTTATCATCATATGTCCTGCACAGAGGACAAAGCAGCAATGCATCATTGAATTTGTTGAGGCTTCCCAATTCAGGGACGCACCGAAAACAAAAACAGCAGAAACTATAATCCCAAAATAATAAAACTCTTTCTTTATCTTGTTGCCGATGATTTTATGGGTTGGTTACGCACACTCATGAAAAAAAACCTCATAAATCTCACAGTGAATGAAGCTGTGCCTCCATCCAATACTGGTTCCCTGTAATAGCTACAGCAGCTACCCTAAAGGCATATTATACATAAAGGGTATTATTTTTTTTGGATTATATCACTTATTTATTGTACTCTGGCTTGAGCCTAAGAATTTTTTTTTTTTTAGTTATGAAATGAAAACCTGAATCATATTATAATTCTCAGGGTGCATTTTACCACATGTGGATAAGTAACGCATTTGCTTTAGTTTTTAAATTTTTTTTTGAACAGACCCTTTTAATAGAAAAAAGAAACAACTTCAGCTGATTGCTAAATCATAAGAAAACACTTTTTAAAAAGGAGGTGGTTTCAAGATGGAAACAGTTTTTTTTCTGCACCAGAATAACGCTATGCTCTACAATGTGACATTAGGAACTCTTGTTTTTTGGCAGTATTAGGACCCACTCTCTTGAATTTTGGATTTCCATGTTAAGTGTCTGGCCACATTCATATTCATCAAATGGGCTCTCTGCCCCACTTCACTACCTCCTGAACTTCAGCCAGCTTCTTCGATTCCTGTCTTTCATTGCTGGAAAGACTGATCAGTGGCTGCATTCGAATTTAAGGGCTGCATCTTCCAAGGACACAGTCTCCCTGGACTGGGTCATTCGAATTTGTGAAAATAAGGAGACCGGAGGAGTTCTGGCTGTGAATTCAAACAGGTCTAGCCTTCCGCAGCTTTCCGCCCGTACGCTCTTTCACCTAGCAACCGTTACAGGAAAAGAGAAAAAAGCAGGAAAAGAATGAATATTGAATTTTTCAAAACTCTTCCTTTTAATTTTTGTTTTCCCTTTTCTATTGTAAAGTGAACAAAGACTACAGTCATGAGAATACAGAGTGGAATAAAGGTGACAACCACCGGGAGCATGAACAAATAAAAGAAAATGTAATTATATAAACCTTTGTCAGTTAGACAACATACTGCTCTCATTTTGCACATCTCTGATGTGGCTGCTATTTTCAAATATCAATTACTGTAAAAATGTCCATAACTGTGTATTAGTTATTTATTCTCCATTGCACAGTTTTTTGTATTGTTAAAACACTTTACAGTACAGAATTTTATTGTTGATATTTTAACTCTTTATTATTATGTTATTTTAATACATTTTTCTAAGGTCCACATTTGTGTGACAATTTTTTACTATAATCTTTTTGCTGCTGTAAACACCAGAATTGTATAAATGTATAAAAACATATATCTGCAAAATCTCTTATATTCAACAATAAAAAATACTTCGTTAAGCAAATTGTGCAAAATAGCAATTAAAAAATAAAAATCTTACTACATTTATAGTCCATACATTGCAGAAATATTATAATCTGTCCTTAAATTACTGCCAAACCCATTTACACAGTAACAGATAAAATTTATATAAATCAAATATTATCCACCACATATCTGACTCAATAACCATTAAAACAACAATTTTTCATTCATTTCAGACGGAACTATTCACATACTTGTATTATATTAAACTGAACTTCCAATATTCACCACTGTTCGGCGGCAAGTACCTTTTTCCTCTGAGCGTGGAGCAGCCGGCTTGGTTTTATTCGCAATGAATCCTGGGATAACCAAGTCTAGATAGGATGCACTGGACCCTTCCTTCAAAACAGGCAAAAAGAAAGACG
The DNA here is from genome assembly GCF_000732505.1 of Cyprinodon variegatus. Classification (NCBI taxonomy): domain Eukaryota; kingdom Metazoa; phylum Chordata; class Actinopteri; order Cyprinodontiformes; family Cyprinodontidae; genus Cyprinodon; species Cyprinodon variegatus. The sequence continues at coordinate 143,344 of NW_015151114.1, forward strand.
CATTTGTAGGCCACATAACGAGGAGCCTTGGAATCCAACCAGATTGATGTAATCAGCCTACGAATCTGGCCCTCTGAGGATGCATCCCATTTTTTGAATATAGCCAAAGTGTCTGACCAATGTCATCATGGTTACTGATGTCAGACACACCTGGATTGATTAGTGTGACAGTGCAGATTCTAGGAGCTACAACCTGCACAGTTCAGATAGAGGGTCAATTCTTAGGTTTTCTCTTTCAGCTGCTCACAGTCTCTGGTTAATTAGCCTAAGACCTGTGTCTTGTCTCACTGATCACCTCTACACAGCATATATTCCCTTCTCGTTCATTATCTTGTCTCAACTTCATATGACTGTTTTTAATTTTCATTCTGCTTTATGCCCTTCTATATTTTTATGTTTTTTTTAAGTCTTGCATTAAATCTACCACCTGTGATTTTGGTCAAACAGACAGACTAACACAAATGATTTATGAATATGTTGAAACTTATATTAGCATTTGAAATCAATTATGTTTTTACAAGGCTCAAAAGCTAACGTGACACACAGCATAGAAAGACGATCAAGATAGTTCTTTCTTCTGCTTTCATTAATTAGGAAAATTGAAGCATATTTTGAGTATGCTTGTATTTCCCTTCTGTTTACTGTTTTTCTTTGGCAAGGATATAAAGGTAAGATGTAATAACATTTTATAGTAACTTAAAATAATATTCATAACAACATAAAATGAATCTTAGGAGAAGTGCAATAGTGTGTCATATGTTTACACAGAAGATTATTTTTTTTTTAGATCAAACATGACAACCACATTCGACCCTGTGTAGATTCCCCCCAGCATGAGCCTGTACATTTGCATGTCAAAGGATTCCAAGATTTAGTGGAGAACATACATAAACCCCCCACCAAAAGAAATTAAATCACTGAAATAATGACCTTTGAATTTACATAAAAACATTCTGAATCCATTCACCCTATAGTCCATGTGGAGTTTTCTGCTTAACTTGAGCAATTTTCCTCGAGGAATTTCTGAGATCTCCAACTCACAAAGCTGAGACAGACAACTGTAATGCCTACAGCAATGGCTGCTGTCCCCACTAAACTTAATCTAATTACATGCATTTCTCCAGAGGAACCTTAATGTGGGTTCAGCCACTACAGAGCTTGTCAGAGGTTTGCATACAGTCATAATAAACATCAACAGATTTTGAAAACACAAATTTGACAAGTTTGAAGCAGATTTTTCATAATCCACACAGGTTCAATTTTATACATGCAGCCTAAAATATACACCTATACACTAATCTACACCTCCACTAAAATTACTGATTTAGCTGGATGATGAAATTGCTAAATTGCTCTTGGTATATATCTACATATCTATATATATATATATCTATATACATATAAGACACTTAGGAGCATGCAGGAAATGGCATAGCTAGTCTTATGTCTTTTACATAAGCATACATCAGTATACACAAGAAAAAAATGACAAGTGTAAGTTCTAAAACATTACAACAGAAATTTGATTTCTCAGCAGCAACAACACATCTCACATATTGACCAATGCTGAAATAATAATACCACCCTGGGCCATTGGCTGCTCAGTCAGCTCAGACATATGCCACTGCTACCTCATGTCCTTGTACCAGTGTTACTGCTCTCCTCTTCACTCCTGGTCCTGCTTGTAAAACTCCTCTTCCCCTTATCTGACCAGTGATGACATGTTTAGCCGCATGTTGTCATTCAACCGCTGGTTGTCTAAGTGGTGTCCTGAAAACAACGTGGGCTACATAAATCATTGGTAATCCTTTTGGGGAGAGGCTGGTCTGATTCGGAGAGAGGGCATCAAACTTTGGATGGCGCAGCTTTTCTTTCTAGGAATCTGACCAAATTTATTAGTCCTCCATAACCCTGACAACCCGTGGCGCAGCAGGGAAGCAGCAGGGAAGCAGAGTTGTATTTTAACACACCTCTCTGCAGCTTCTCTAAAGTTACCCACTTATTAATCCATCCAGTGTCTTGCGCATGACCAAAATCAAATAATTTAGAAAAGAATCCTAAAGGATTAAATCATAATAATATAATAAAAATAACGGGGGAATATTGGGGGAAAAAGTCTAAAGGATCAAATGTGGTTTATTTACCTTAAGATATCTTTCTTATAAAACTCTCTTAGTAAATTATTCCATTTGTGATAATCAATTAAATTCAGTTCAGCTTATTTATATAGCGCCAATTCACAATACGTCATCTCAGGGCACTTTACAGTTCACCAGATCATACAGTCAAACTGATTCAAAGTTTTCTATCTAAGAAAAAACTGTTGATTGCATCGACTCATTGACTTGAACGTAATCACTCACACTAAGCATGCTTCTAGCGACAATGTAGAGGAATCTGACTATATTATCTATTTGAATTGTCTCTGTGTGCCTTGAGATGAAATGTGATGTGAATTGGCGCTATATAAATAAACCTAATCGAACTTAAATTTGAAAAAAGTGATTATGTAAACCACTGGATTCCCAGTAAACTGAGAATATATATCATTTTGCCTAGGGATGTTTTATAATGTTGCTGTGGTTTGACATGGATTTGTATTGATAATTCACCAGAATCTATTACACAATGAGGAAAGACATCAATAGAAAAAACTGCTATATATTTCTTAGAGGTTTTTACAGTGTCAGTTTGGTGTTATATGCAGGATACAACTATACTGTACTGCAGGAGTTGAAGTGGAAAGAAACAGGGATGATAATATATACAATTAAACTACAATAATTAAAGGAAAAGCCTGCAGGCAGAGGGCTTCCTGGCTCTTCACTTGGCCAAGTGCCCCAGTAGTGTACATCTAGATTAGTTTTCTTGCCTTAAACCTTTAAATAAAATCATTACCAAACAGAAGAACAAGTGTTGAGGGCTTGTGTAGTGCACTGAACGAACCCTTCATCATAAGTATCTGCAGCAGAGCATGGCTCTGGTATATTAAACTGCACTGTGCTTGAATAATCTCCCTATTTTTTCAGGCTTGATTTCACTTCAGCTGAAGAGAGAGGACAGGGGTTATACAGAGTGGTCACACAGACTTAATGCTGGAGTCAAGAGCTTAAAAAGGACTATTCTCTACCTTAAAGAAATACAAAGAAAAAGCACAAACCTAAGAGAACGCCCTTAGATTGAAAATAGGAATATCTGTTGTTTTTAATGTGTTGATAAAAAACAGTGAACTTAAAAAATGGTTTGTTTCTTCTCTGTGCACATGCCTTTAATTTTCTAGCTTTACAAACATTATATTTCTTCCCTTGCTCTGTTCCACAACCAATTTCATACTGCTTCTCTCCCAAAGCCTCCATTTTACAATCACTCCTACCCACTTGTCAATTCTCTTCTATTTCTTACTTTATATATTTCTATGTAGCCCTCCCTTTTCAGACCGTTTAATCTCTTCTCTTTTGTAGCCGCTCAATCTATGTTTTTTTCCCCCACTTTCCCTCTCTTCCAAATCAACTTTTTTTGCTCTTCATCCCTCTATGCCCTTCTTCCTAACCCATTTGAACTTTCCTCTAAGCCCTCCTTCACTAAACCCTGAGACTTGCCCCAACTGCTTGAGTAGCAAAGAACTGTAGTGCTTATCAGAAGGCTGGCAGAGCTGCAGGGTATGTAAGTTTTAACTCTGCCATTTTTTAAATTTTATTTTAGCATTTAGCAGACTGTCTGGCTGTGTTCTGAGTGGGTATTCATTGTGGGGCTATGGGAAATGGGACGGCAGAGAGGCAAAACAAGACCGTGCAGAATTATTTCTGCCAGTTTTAGATGAGGGGGTGGGAATATATATCATTGATTAATATTTCCTTTACCTCAGTGTTTTATTTTATCTCAATGCAGCAAGGACAGCAATACAGTAAATGTCCAAAGGTGCAGATCACAAGTGTAACCACATTTACAAAGGACAAACAAGTGGTGTTTAAACAAATTTAGTCAATTTCGTTTGGCTCAGAACAGGTGGACCCAGTATCCGAGGCAGTTTAGGTTTAACAGTTTAGAGCAGAAATGGAGCGAGTAGCGTCAACGTCTAGAACAGCTTAATGACCTTGTTTAGCTGAAAGTGCTGGCACACAAACGTGTAGGTCACTAACATGGTCTTAATGTCCAGTTCTGGTCCAGGAGTAGAGATAGATTCCAACTGGCAGGCTGCCAACCCGGTGCAGTATCGGAGGTTGGAGGACAGGCAGGTGCTCAGAATGCGAGCAGGATGAGCCGTAGATCGAAGCTAAAGACCAGGTCGGGAACATGGTCGATGGTTGGAGCCAGGTGATCAGAGAGCTGTTGAGAGGCCGAAGTATGATCCAGGATTAACTTGATCACAGTTTCAGGTTCGATTCACATACCAGTAGACAGGTTGGACGAGGAGAGTCAGGCTTGGTAATCAGGAAACAAATCCGGTTTGTAGGCAAGGGGCAGCGATCAGGCAGGTAGTCAAGTCAGACAGAAGCAGGAAGACAGGTAAGGCAATAATAGTCGTGAAGGAACAGGCAGGCTCAGAAGTCAATAGGCAGACAGGTCAGGATCACAAAGTCAGAAATAAGAATGCTGGAATAAGTCTCGCCAATGGCTTTAAATAATCTGGCACTGATGACTGGTCTGAAGGCTGATTATATAGAGACTAAAACAGGTGGATCAGAAGAGTGAGTAATGAGAACTGTTTAGATAAGAAGGTATGTTTAATGAGTGATCAGAGCAGGCATCATTGCTGAGATATTGACACAAAAGTCACAACAGTAATTCACAACTCTTCTCAAAATACATATGTTGAGAAGAAATTAGGATTTAATTCAGCTGATGCTTGAGTTGCACTTAAGCTAGTGCATTGTTCACAAAGGCTTAGAGGCATCTGAACGTCATAAGTCTAAAAACAACTCATTCTTTGCTGTCAGACAAGATTCTGACATCAGTGCATTCTAAATATATCAGTATTACTCACTGTCTTTGTTTAACCAGGTTTGACCATCATTCAGGATTGTTATTCCTTATTTCCTTCATTTCATGTAATGGCTGATAAATGTTGATGTAAAGGTTTTCTTCAAAACCTAAAGATCACAGCTCTTAACAAACTACAAAAAAATAAAAAATACATTAATTACAAAAGTGTCAACTAAGCTTTATTTCGGTGAAGAAATCAAGTCACACATTCTGAAGAGTGGACTGTCTTTGTGGTATTAGAGTGTTTGACTGAAAACATAAAATGTGCCCAAACATCTTTTTTTAGGAAACAACTTTAAAGGGAGCAGACACTGGTTTTACTGTGCGATAAGGCCACTGAGGACGTAATTGCATCTGTTCTGTAACGAAAGCTTGTGTTTGACTCCAGGGTACGTTCTGTCTGCTTGAAACGGGGAGCAGGTGGACACAGAAAGATATGGATATGGAAATTAATTAAACCTTTTCCTCTCCTTTTCTTTAGTCTTTGGATATAACTCTTTTCTTTCGACCACAGGGTTGAGGGACAGAAAACTGAGGGGAGAGCAGAGCATAAGAGGTTGAAAGGACAGAAAAGCCCTCAAAAAATATTTTTTTTATGTAGTGAGGAGTCTATGTGTTTATACAAAGCATGCACAAGCTGTCACTGCATGTTATGGAGAAAACAGATGATAATATTTCTTAAATATTAGACATAGTTATTACAACATGAACATGTCTTTGTTTTCAGGCACTTGATCTTGATTTACATTTAGAATAAATGAATTATGAACTCATACAGCCTCCGAATCCTTTGTGGCAAATGAAATTAGCCCTGCTATGCAGACAAAGTAATGTGATCAGTCAGCTACAGCAGAGAATCTATGTCTCTGGCTGGGAGTGCACACAGGCAGGTTAATAACCGTGGAACCTCCATCTGACAAAACCAGCATACAGAAAAGAAAGAGGGAATAAGTCCAAACAAAAATGCTGGTGGGCAGAAGAGAGGATAGTAGGGGGTAAAGAGCAAGCAGGATTATTGGCCTAGTTTAAAATAGATAGGCTGCTTTTGATTAGTGTTTTTTTTTTAAGTAACACAAAAACCTGACAGTTAATCAGTCAACCAGAAACCACCCTTTAACCAGAATCTTTTGCTCTGAATAGAATCCAGTTAATTAAAATCAAAACTATTTGAGTAGTCAAAACTCAAATTCAATACCAACTGATTAAAATAGGTGTTTACCAACTGTCTCTTTGTATGTTTTCTCAATAAAAAAAAAATATATGTACTTTTTTTATTGTCACCTGTATGAATTGAATATTTTGTTATATGTTTGGTCATTTTCAGCCAATCTTGCATTTCAGTGCTTCTTATTCCATTTCAGGACTAAAAAACAACAAAAAAACAACAACAGAGTTTTAACTGTGATTAATAACCCTTTGTCAACAAAGACATCCTCCATCCTTATCTTCCGTTGACACCTAGGGTCTCATCTTCAGTAGGCTAGTGTGTCTTAAAGCAGGTGCAAATGTGAGTGCAGAGTGTCATGATTCTGCACTTTTTGGTTGTGTTGAAGTTTTTCTTTTTGAGTTTTCTGTTACACTGATTCATGTCTTTCTGTGTTTTCAAAGGCATTTGTTTCATTTTCATTTTGTGTCATTCTGGCTGTTTTCTGGTTTTATTTGAGTTCTTAGGTATTTCTTGTTTACTCTCTGTTGCCCCCTTGTGCCAGTCTCCTTTCCCCCTAGTTCGCTTCCAAATCCTTCTGTCCACACCTGCTCCCAATCAGTTGATTACTCCATTCTTTGTTCTGTTTGGCATTTATACTCATCCTCTGCAATTAATCAGTGCTGGATTCTCTTCATTAATTCTTTCCCTCCTTGACCTATTGTTGTTCTGGTTCCTGTGTTCAGTGATTAGTTATTCCATGATTTAAGCTTCTGCTCCCACTATTTGTTATTAAATCTGCAAGAAACCACCTCAGCTTCCCTCTCTGCATTTGGTTCCTCTTCAAGCCTCCACCCAAACTGACACTGAGCAGATCTTCAGAATAAGCAAATTGACTGTGTTTTTAATTCAGCAGACAGCGTGTGCAAACCATTTTTTTGCCTGTGTGCCTTTGTTAACAAATTAATTTGTCCGTAGAAGTTTGAGATATGATACAAGGTTTACTATAAATGCTATTATAACTATTTTTAAAATAATTATCACTACTACCTCCACTTACATGGCTAACCTTTGTTTTACCAGCACTGTCAAACTGCCTGTAGATCACACAATGAGTTCAGAAACAAATCAGTTCGCACATCTTAGCATTTGCTAAGAAGACTTTGTATATCACCAGCAACAGGGCCACTTGGTGCACATACTAAAATAAACTGTGCATGCAGTTCAGCCTCTTACATGGAATATTGGGAAGTCAGACCTATATTGTATTAGAGGGAATACTATATTAGAACCAGCACCGTCTAGTTCTTTGGTAATTACCTTGCCTTTATTTTCTAAAAAACATGTATGGTCAACATTAAAAATAGAAAAACAAACATGACATGAGTTAAAACCATTTTTCAACAGAGATATTTTTTTTTTAATGAAGAGTTTATTTGAAAATCTTTGAAAATGATAAATGTAATACTAAATGTCAGTCCTACAATAAATCAGTGTTCCAGAATACCAAATCAATGAATGAGGCTAAAATCAGGTGTGCAGTTGATGTCAAAATAATAAGTGTTTTGATATAATAAACATTGAATGTTATCATTCTGATATGCTAATTTGCATGAAAATTGATACAAACTGAGCAACATTCATTCATTCATTCATTACTACAAGTTGGTACAAAGCTTTATATAGCAGCACCAGAGACAGATGGATGCTCAACTTATATTCCTTCTTTTTGGTCATTTGGTAAGATGCAGGATTCAACCAAATCCTAACCCAGGACAAGCCTAAGAGCAATTAAATAAATAACAAAAAAATAATAGTTTATCTAGCATAGTTGGTCATGGGAGAAAGAAAACCAAGTATTTATGAAAAGGCCATGCAAACCCAACCCAGGAAGATCCAAGGCTGGAAATCAAACCTTTGACATTCTCTCTGCAAGACAAAAGTGTTAGAAACTGCAATGCTGATGTTTTTAAGGTATTTTGATAGGTTTATTAAAGCTTTGGTTTCTAAAAGAATGAAGCATTAAATATATTGTGTTGGTCAGTGACTTACTGTTAGTCATGCTAATTCTCCACCCAGTAATTCTAGATTAACTAAGCAAAGAAATTATTTGAAACCTGAGGATTTCTTTAGAGAAGACATGTATGCCATGTGTGCGTATGTGGCTATATGTTAGAGTTCTTTCATTGGGTTTTTAATCAGGGCGTCACGGACTCAGCTTCGATTAGGTAAAGCGGGCACAGCTCTACAGCCAGCTGCTTCTAAACAAAAGCAGATAATGCTTTCACAGGCTCAGGCTAGAAGAAAATGAACAACTCTGCCACTTTCATTCTCTCATTTTACCCCCACAATAGATGTCCAAATCAGATCAATGCTGGGAGAAAATGAAACTACAGAGCAGAAGGTAGGTAAGCACAGCCTAAGGTATGTGTTTTTATTCTGTAAGAAACAAAACAAGAACATCTAATATAAGAAGCAACCAATATGATTCAGAATTCTGACCTCTGGGCATTCACATGTCAGGAACCATTTTCAAAGATCATCAGATGCAAGGTGAAAACACAGAGAGGTGGACTCAAGCTACCTATAACAAATTGCAAAAGATGCACAGCCTTAATGACTGTTTTATGTTTGTGCATCTGCACTGATAAAATGTTATTGTCACACTTCATTCCACATGTCAAAATATATTCTTATTGTTTCTTCCCATTAATTGATTCATCTTTTTATTTTATCTTTGAGTCAGTGAGCACAGATCGCCCTGAAAGCCTTTCCCCCCCATCTATTAGGGACGCAACAAAAAACAGAGAAAGGAAAGTAATGAGGATTAATATGTGCATATTTCACTGTTCCTCGCATGCATCTTTCAGAAATACAAAAATAACACTGAAAGCTGAGTTTTGTGTGTGCCTGCAGCTTTTTACCCAGTGAAGTTGGTCAAATGATATGCAAGACTGGCCCTTTTTAGGAGCAGAGAGCAGATGACTGGTTTACAGGTGCTCCACTGTCTTTGCAGTACGATGACAATTGCAAATGAAATTCAGCAGCAGACACAATAGGTGCTCCATGCACCTGGCCACCCACACAGCAAAATGAGAGCTACTTTGAAAAGAATAATGAAAAACTGGCACTTATGTAAATTCATGGATGAACTAATGTTTTTTTGTCATCTTATTTAACAGGCATTTTTTATCAAGTTACTGATAATTCGGGCTCAATGCAAATTCTGTTTCAAATCAGTTCAGTTTATTTATATAGTTTTAATTCACAACACGTCATCTTAAGGCACTTCACACACAATTCATTGAAGTCACACAGACAGTCTGGTTAAAAATGCTCTGACCAAAGAAACCCATTGATTCCATTGAGCTACTGACTTTATAGTTGACTATGCAGGGATCCCTCACACTAAGCATGCATTCTCCTCATAGGGACCAGTCATTTGTCCCCAAAAGTACTTGCGTATATATTCCCAAAATGTGGCATATTTCTGAGTACTTCTACCTACCAGGTTACAAATGCACCTATAGGTAATGAGGTCCATGTATTGACTCCAGTTGACTTCCATTGATTTTTGTAGTAAAATCAAATCTTGATGATCAATTCCGATATTTTTGTCAAATCCGATTTTTTTATGCTTTGCCCTTCACATTTCCAAATATATGCGATCTGTATATGATCTTCAGTGTGAACTGCATTCATACAGCTTAAGTGTCCTGCATGCGCAGTAGAGGATGCAATGACATCACAAAGCAGTGTGCTTTGTGTTTACGGAAGTAAATGTGGATGTAGTGCTGGAGTGCATCTAGGGATGTTTCAAACCTTAAAACCTTAATCTTTTCAAGATGGTTGAAAAAAATAATGCTCTCCGCATCATCGTCCACCATGGTTGTTGTTTTTCCTGCTGCTTCTGTGTAGCAAAAAGCAGAATAGTGACCTATGTCACGTATTAATGCCGTTCAGGTCGAATGAATGCAACCTGGCCGTTCAGACAGAGGTCGCATTTGAAAAGATCAAATTCATATCGGATTCAGCACCACACAGCTAAGTGGCCTGGGTCGCATTGGAAGAAATTGGATCTGTGTTGTTCAGACAGTCATGAAAAGATCAGATCTAGGTCGCATATGGGCCAAAAAACCGGATTTGGGTCACTTAAGCCTGCAGTGTGAACATAGCATAGATGTCCTGACTTCAAAACAAACAATTCAATAAAAATAAATAAATAAAAAAAAAAAATAATAATAAAAAAAAATAAAAAACAATTCTTTATTTCTCTGCATTGAGTTTGCATGTTCTCCCTTTGCCTTTTTTGAGTTCTCTCCAGATACTCTGGTTAACCTGTGATTGACTAAAGGCCTGTTCAGGGAGCTTTTTGCCTTCTGCCCGATGAATACTGGAGACGGGCATTTTTAGAATTTTGAGGATATCTATACTTTAAGAAGGATTTTAAACTTTAAGAGATATAATCTACAATGCTGCTTTGCTTGTATTTTATATTATTTTTTAGGCTATAGGATTGAGAGCACTATCAATGCTGAGGTTACATTACATACAAGGAAACTTTTTTCTCATTAGGTGACTTTTAAAAGCAAATAGTTACACTAAATTGTAGTTAGGGATTTTGTAATAAAAAAAGCTGGGAAACATGTTCCATTTACTTCATAATCATGTGATTTATTATATTTTCAGCTGTGGATTGTAATATCTAACTTGAGGATTTTCAAGCAGCTATATTTTCATTCTTGGCCTCCAAGGGGTCCAGGATCTAATTTTACTCTGAGATTTAATTTTTAAAGAACCTTCTTCTTACACTGATGAATTATTTCCCACAGCTTTTTACCAGAGTGATGACATTTTCCTCTTTTTTATTTATAGGATTCTGGCCTCTTTGAGCTGCTCCTTCATTCTTCTATTTAACTAAATTGACAGGTAGCTATGGTAGGTGTTTTTTTTTTAATGATTACAAAAGCCAAATAATAATAACTTTACACAGTTTTGTGTCTTTATTTGTGACAAAATATAAAGGTTATTGCTTAGTTATTTATAATATTTCCCAGTAATTTGTGAGTGGTGTTATGATGGGACTGCTTGCTGATAATTCTACTATAAATAAATGCTGAGGCTCAACATTATGCCACAAGCACCATTACCTCAGTTTCAAACCCTATGCACTGCAACAAAATGCTTTGTCAAAACCCTAGATTCTTCCTTTTCGCCATTTTCCCTACAGCATTATGTTATGGAATACTGCACAAGGAATTGTGACAGATGTCCCATAGTTCCCTCTAAATAGAAACCTTTGGATACAGCGAGGATAGCTACTAATTATCTCTGCATCATTTAGCCCGATGGTGCATAAGAATGTAATGCTATGCAGTGTTAGGAAAAATCTTTTATTTTTCATAAAAATATTCTTTAAATATGATGATGTTTATACTTCTCCATTAGTTATTAATACGTAGGTCTTCCTACACGTAGTATAATGGTATAAGGTAAAAATCTTATTGTTTATTTGAGTTTCCTCAGCAGTCAAATTAGCTGAAGTAGAGATGCCTTTTGTCAGGATAAAAAAAATCACCTGCATTGTGTAAGATAAAAAGTTTTGAGAAACAAATAGGAAGATACAGTGCAGCCAATAAATATATAATAGCCCATATGGATATAATGATGACACAGTCACTCTTTTGAAGGGCCTGGTTGATTAAATGGAGTATATGTATGTAATCATTGCATGAAGAGTAGGAAGAGTTATTTATAGAAGGGTCAGACACCTGATAATGATTCAACCTATAAGATAGACACTTGGTATGACATATTAAGCACTCATATCACTGAGGTATAAAAACTTAAGACAACCTTTATTGTAATTTTGTATACACAGAGTGCATACAAATGAAATTTCTTTTTTTCCCCCAGATTTTATTGTCATTACACTGTCACAAGCACAAGCGACAAAATTAACTCTCTGCATTTACCCCTCCCCTTGGACAGCAGTGGGCTGCCATTGTGCGGCGCCCGGGGAACAGTGTGACGTTTAAGGGTCTTTGCTCAGAGACCCAGAGTGGCAGTCTTTGGGGGTGGGGCTCGAATTCAGAACCTGTGTATTCCAAGGGCAGTGTTCTAACCACTAGGCCGCCACTCATTTTTTTACAGCTTTCTGAAACATTTCCATTCTATAAAGTGCAGCAGTGATCATATGTAAACAGTATGTGAGGAAAAAAGTGGTGCAAAAATGCATTGATATGGAAGTTTGGGGCATTAATATATATGGTTTAAATATGCAGTATTTGGTTTGGTGTTATCAGTGTGATGCAGAGTCTGTGACTTGATTAAGAGTTTTTTCAACATTTAGCTGTTTGATGGAGGTGGGAAAGAAGCTGTTGCTGAATCTGCTGGGCCTGCATCGAATGCTGCAAAGCCTCTTCCCAGAGGGCAGAGGAGAGAACAGTCCATGGTGGGGGTGTGAGGGGTCATTTATAATTTTACAGGCTCAGGACACGCAGTGCTGGGATGAAAAGTCTTCTATGGAGGGAAGAGGAGCCCAGATGATCCTCTCTGCTGTTCTCACCACTCTTCTCATTTTCTTTCAGTCTAAGGCGCTGCAGACTCCACACCCTACAGTGAGTCAGTTGGTCAGAACGCTCTCTATGGTGCATCTGTAGAAGGTCATGAAGAGGGGCTCTCCTCACCCTCTGCAGAGAGTACAAGTGCTTTTGTTCTCTTTTGACCAGTAAGGTGGTGTTTACAGTCCAGGTAAGGTTGTCTGTGATGTGCACACCCAGGAATTTGGTGCTGCTGACCACCTCTGAACTGTTGATGAGCAGTGGAGCATGGTTACGCCGGTTCTTCCTGAAGTCCACAATGATCTCCCTTGTCTTCCCCACTTTCAGTATCAGGCTGTTATCTCTGCACCAGCCCACCAACTGCTCCACCTCCTCTCTGTGGTCCTCAGTGTTGTCATCTCTGATGAGAACCACCACCGTGGTGTCATTTGCAAACTTCACAGTGGGATTGGTGGTGAACCTGGGGATGCAGTCATGTGTCATCAGGCAGAACAGCAGGACGCAGCCCTGAGGGGAGCCTGTGCTTAGGGTGATGACATCAGAGGTGTTCTGTCCGACCCAAACTGACTGAGGTCTGTTTGTGAGGAAGTCTAGCAACCAATTGCAAGAAACCACCAGGGCTGTTTTTCACTGCTTACCCTTATTTACTTTTTCACAATGAGCCCAGCGCTGTAATTCTTTATACCATTTATCTGCTAAACTTACATTAAGATACACTTAAGTCCTGTTTACTACAAGAAGTAGAGATAGATCATGCTCATAAGCATGGATTCTGAGAGATTTATAGTGAATCAGAAAAGCCTGCAATGAGGTCACCGCTATTCTGAGGTCTGGAGAGGACCCTACAACCTCTTCCTTCCCATCCTTAAGGATCCTGAGAAAGTAAATCTCCTTTTCTCTGGCTGAACTGTTAAAATCAAGAATCAATCCTGCCACTGACCCAATCTCTCCTACTTACAGTAAAAGCACCTATTTCCCCTGTGGAGGGGTTTACTGAAGCGTTTGCTGAATTCTTTGCAAAATCTTTCAATCGTTCCCTGTTACGTCGAGCAAAATTTGGGGTCCTCTGTCTGGCCTTTTTCTAAAACCACTGTGGTGATCTAGTATAGAGAATTGCCTGTAATCTAGTACTGACCACAGACCAGTAATGGATGAAAGTTTTAATCATTGTGTTGCTATTGGGAAAATCATTCTTATGTTAAACTTTTAGTTAGTAATGGCGATGTTGCTTCTATCCATCTTTATGCGCATAATAGGAACACCTGAGAAAACGCCAACTGCTGATAAGCCATGTGAGGTAAAAGTTTGTTAGGTCAAAGATGAAGTGTTTTCATTTCCCGTTTTGAGTATTAACCCTTTTTTGCAAAAACCACATAACATTAAATCTTTTTGTTGAATTTGTGTTGTTTTTTTTATTTTGCTGTTTCCATCAAGCTTTTCTGATGCAATACTTAAAAATGCGCATTAGATAAAGCTGATGGACAGCACCTACAGAGAGAAATGAAGCTAAGGGACTGCTCTTCCTCAAGCAGGGCTTCAGGTCAGTGACAGCTTATTTAATTGATTTTCCATCTTCTGGCAGCAAAAAGCTTAGAGAATCAAGAAGTCCTGATAGATATATATGTGCAGGGTTTGAACAAAAATATTAAATATGAACTTGTAGTACGTGAGAGCCCAAGACCACTGAAGGATTTGAAAGATTTAGGAGCAGAATAGAACATTGTTTGTCTGAAAAGAGGGGAGAGAGGCATTATAATGAGGCACAACTAGCTCCAACCAGGCTGTTCCCAACTCTTACATTTAAATCTGTTTTCTCCTCTGTAACTCCTAACCGGAATCTGACCTTACTATGTAAATAATGTAATATATGGAAGACCTTGAAGGACAGTTTCCAATAAACAGGGTCAAATATTCAAAGAAATGTATTTGCATTTGGAGTGATACTCTACAGTCATAGAATTATGAGCAAGTGTAATATTTTATATTTACATGTCCTCAGAGGGACACATAGTTGCATAATTTGCACATAAAAATTATAACGGCTGGTGCTTTGTTCATTCAAGCTAAGTAAAAAGGCTTGCAAGTGAATTTAAAGTAAATCATTTTATCGACCCAAGTAAAAATAGAAAAGTGTTCTTGAAATTTTGTTACGAAATCAGATAGATGAGATTTGCTAAAAACAATGAATATGCAAAAACTAATATTGTCTGAAGAGTATGATGTAACAGTCACACAGGTCTGTGGGGGAAACAACGGTGTGGAAAAATAGGAGCTCTGGAATGGAGACAGACATGAGTGTGGGAATCAGGATAACAGAATGTGGAAGAGTGAACAGCTCTAACTGGGTAAAATTTGATGGTCCGCCAGGAGGTAGGGTGACTGGGCAAAGGGGTTCTCCTGCGAGTCTAAAGAGGTTCTTGATGGTTTGTTGGTTTGTCAGAGAAGAGAGAGAACAGTTGTGGTATTGAATCTAGAAGTCAGAGGAAATAGCTGGAATGACAGAATTAAGTTAACTGAGGAACATTCACATGAAGAAAGGATCACTGGAGGTTACTATTAGGAGAAGAAGAGGAAACAATGAGATACAAGCAGGGTAGGGTTGGCTCTAGTATAGCCTGGGTAGGTTCCAAGGCTCAGAAAATCTGTAACCATACAGTCATATGTTAACATCACTTTTTTTCATCACAGTGTTTTTTTTTTCATCACAATGTCTAGATAGCTGTACTAAACTAAATCTCTTTTTGTATACACTTGTTTGTAAAAAAAAGGACAAAATAAAATCTGTCTAAGTCTCTAAGTCTCTAAGTCTAAGTCTAAGTGTAAGGCAGGATCTTATAGGTCAGTCCAAGCCAAGAGGGTGAGGTTGGTTCCAGCTGGTCTGCAGTGAACACAGCGTTTGCCACAAAGAGAGTCCCAAATGTTAATGTATTGGTGGTTGGAGGACAGGCAGGAGATCAGACCCGAGCAGACGATGGTAGGCTATATAATCCAGAGGGCAAAGCCAAAGCAAATATCGTTGACGTGCTTGGTTGTCAGAGCCAAGAGGTCATAGATCCAGTGAGGTGCCGAGGGAGAATCCAGAGCACAGTTCCAGGTATGGTACACAGACGGGCTGAGATCCGGCAGGAGTCAGAAGACAGGTCAGGTAAACAGATCAGAACGGGGACAGGCAGGCTCAGAGTCAGAAGACAGGTCAGGTAAACTGATCAGAACGGGGACAGGCAGGCTCAGAGGTCGAGAGGCAGAGCAGGTCAGGATCAGGTAATCAGAAATACAATAATACTAAAAAACTTATCTCCAAAGGCTCGAAAAATCTGGCACTGATGACTGGTCTGAAGGCTGGTTAAATAGAGACTACGACAGGGGGATCAGATAAGCAGGTAATGAGAACTGGGTTGAACCTGCATTGTTGAGCACCAGGTTTTCCTGTATTTCCTGTGGTTTTGCATATGTCCTAATGACATACCCAAAAAAATCTTAATTGACTGAGTATTCATGCATTTTATATTTTTATTTCTGTTTTTAATTCTTACACTGATATTGGATAAGAATAGTTTCCTGTAATAAGAATACTTCTTGGAATTGTGTATTGTTTATTTTTTGAATTCCCTCCCTTGCTGCTGCTGCACCTTACGTTTTTAGTTTGTAGTCAATAAAGTAAATCTGTTTAACCATTTAATCCAGAAAGCCCTCCAATCCTTCTGCTTTTATTCATGATAGCTTTAGAGCATCAGAATGTTTAAGGCTCCTTACAAGCATGTCACGCTCTTGTGATATCTAAGTGATATTAACTTGATAATTAAGTCCAGGTTCTCAACATAACAAAATTACTATTTAAGGAGCTACCTAGGCACATTTCTTAAAAATAATTTGTCCTCTCAAAGAAGAATAAGATAAGATAAGATACAGCCTATTGCACATTTATGCATTCAGGCTCGCAAACATTTAAACTGAATTGACAAAAGATTATTTTAATTTAATTATCACTCAAAATAAAAATTTTAATTGAAATGTTCTCTAATAAACATAATTCGACAACATTTTAGCCCTAAAGGATTTCCTGACATAGATTTCCTGTTCAGTACTTTAAAGTTCTATGCCTAAATGTCTCTACATGAGATGCAGTGTTATATACGATCACTTTATATTCAGTGCCCACCTAAGTGGGGGTGGTAAAATATTATTAATCAAATAACCTTTTGACATATATTGTTTTGTGAACACCCGCCCAACTGGCTGTGTGTAAGGACAACAGATAAAAGGGTGAACAGAGCTCAAATCATGCTTATACTGTTAACTCTGTACACAGAGAATACATTTTACCACAACATGCTTTCAATATATAAGAATTCACCAACAAAATTATTCAACTTCAAGTCAAACATATATTTGTTAAAAACTTTGACTAAACTGGTGAAACTCAACTTAACTAAACCCCTATGTACACAAACAGCTAAAACCCATAAAAAAAACAGTGGTGCAATGATACCACAGTTCGGCATGGATTTTATTTTCGAGAACCCAAGTTTATCTTGAAATGTTTTTAAATGAGGTCAAATGATCTTTTAATTATTTTAGAGCAAATGGAATGTGATCCAACCAATTTACAATGCAAAAAATATTATTTGGTAAAATACTATTTTAAGAAATAATTTGCATCAACTAAGAAAAAGGTAACCATGCACATCCATTTGAGGAAAATGTATGTATGGAATATAAAAGCTATTATACAAAAAAGGTGAACACAATATGAAGGTAAATTAAGCTCCATATAGATGATCCACCCCCAACTTGCTTCCTTCAAATGACTTGTCACTCAAATCAGGGCAGGAAGTCAAGCAAGCAACACCTCCAGACATACAGTACCTCTATGAAACTAACATTCACTCACTGATAATTCAAATTCAATTAAAAACATTTAATTTATCCCAAAGGGATATTAAATTTTGGGGTAACTCAAATGGGATTTTTTTTAAACAAGTGTTGTAGGTGTTGATAGCTGTAGGCAGGAAGGATTTTCTGTCTTGCACCTGACCTGGAGAAGCCTCTGAAATCTTTGGAAGAGAATGCTCACTGTTGTCCATAACTTCCTTCACTTTATGCATAATTCTTAATTATGAAATTATCTTGTTGGGCCTTTTTAAGTCATTAGCTCCAACATGTTACCCAAGTAGATGATGGAGGATGATATCTCAGGGACCTAAACTTCCTTAGGAAGTACAATCTGCACTATCCCTTCTTGTAGACGGCTTCACATTTGTGTCTCATGTCTTGTTTGTTTTCCAAGTGATACCAAGGCATTTATGGTCCTCAACCACCTCAGCTTCTTCTCCCATGATGTTAATATGTTTCAACTTGTTCCTAATTGTTCTGAAAACTACAATAATCTCCTTTTTTTGTTAACATTCAGGATCAGATTATTGTTTCCACACCATGCCACAAAGCTTTTCGCCAACTCCTTGTACTCAACTTCTTGTCCATCTTTGATCCAGCCAATGATCGCAGAGTCATCTGAGTATTTCGGCAGATGACAGGACTCTGTCTGGTACTGGAAGTAAGAGGTGTACAGAGTAGAAAGGAATGGAGAAAGTAACACCCCCTGTGGTACTCCCGTGCTGCTGACTACTTGATTAAACAGCTGACCCTGTGGTCTGTTTGTCAGGTAGTCTTTGATCAAGGTGATTGTTGATGCTTCTACCCAAGTTGTGGTTTTGCAGTCTAAACCACAACTAGTAAACTTATCAGAGTGAGGCAATTAAGTGCTGAACATAAACTGAATTTCTCTTTGGGATGAATAAAGTATTATTGACATTAAACTTATGCTTTAAGTTAAATCTGGAAGACTTATCAGCCTCACCTTTACAACTTGATCCCTTCATTTAGCTTCTGGGCTAAATTCCCTCCTGCACGACACTGAACTTTTTTTTTAGCAAAGAATATAGACAATCAAGTAAAAAAAAAAAAGAAGTATTTAAACATCTCTATAAACAGCAGTCAGGGGTAATTTTTTGTAAAATTAGAGTATAAACAAAATTGAAGGCTTGCCTTAGGGTTTTAAATAAAAGTTTAACAAAAAATATTTTAAAACTTGTCAGAATGAAATAGCATTTTGCATGGACTTCTGATATGTATTGTGAAACTGGTAGCACCTTGTCCTTCAGCTTAGTGAATACTTTGATTTTACCAACTGTTTTGGTCTCTGTGCTTTAAGTTTTAGTTAGCTTTTTTTTCCTGAAAAAACTTATCAGATCACAGTTGCTCTGGGATTCCTTCTCATTTGATGTTTTTTCCACTGCAGACTGCCCACTCATTTGGTAAATCTTTAACGATCCAAGGATTAATGATTCAAACCCCTGTAAACCTCTGGTGAAATTCAAGGACGGGTGGATTAATCAACCAAGGTCTCAGCTCCTCCCTCAACACACCCATCCAACCCTGAGGCTGAAAGCTCAATAACTTTGCCTGCCATTCATTTATTCAATTCTGTTTACTCCT
Organism: Cyprinodon variegatus; assembly: GCF_000732505.1. Taxonomy (NCBI): domain Eukaryota; kingdom Metazoa; phylum Chordata; class Actinopteri; order Cyprinodontiformes; family Cyprinodontidae; genus Cyprinodon; species Cyprinodon variegatus. The sequence continues at coordinate 162,529 of NW_015151114.1, forward strand.
ACTCTTATAATATTGCTATTGTAAATATTTTTTTTTGCATTATTAAATCTGCAAGCAAATATTGTTACATTTCAACTGAAAATATTTATTGCACATCTCTAACAGTAATCTCTCAAGATTTTGTTTCTGTTTAACGGTTCTTAATTTTAGAGGTTATAAAATATATTGTGGTCCTCATCCAATCATACTTTAACTCCTGTAATGTTTTATGAGAAGTTCACGGAAGACAGTGTTTTCTTTTAACTATCTCCTTAATAAGCTACAGAGAAGACTAATACTTTTGAGAGAGTGGGAAAATTATCCAAACCAAAATGAAAAGCAGTGAATTATGACTTACATGAGCATTAATTATCTATGAAAAGTGTTAATATACAAGTTAGTAAAGTATAAAATATCTAGGAATTCAACTTGATGGTAAACTCAACAAAAGAGTTTACAGATTCTTATTTTCTAACCCAAGAAAGTTTAACATTTAAGCTCTGACAAGCTAGTAAGGGTTAGATGACTTTCAGTGGAGTAGAACTCAGATGTGTAGAGAAACTAGAACATCTTCTTGGTTGCAGTCATTTTTGGAGGCTCTGTGCTTGACTGAGTACTTTTTTAATGGGCCGAGGGGCAGGAATCGTGAAAGAATACAGATGCACATCCAGTTATTTAATGCTAATGGGTGATGAAAGGATAGAAACCAAAACCAACATTGCTTTGAGTAGGCTATGTGCTGCATAATACGCTGTAATTTGGTCGTCCTACCGATGTTAGGTCAAATGACACTGCAGGCACCTCCCGACATCTTTGATACAGGATGTTGCGGTTGTTTCAGTAGAGTGGTTGAAGACTTGCTTGGCATTGAGCTTGTTGCTGTTATAAAATATGAGAGGTGGTCTTTTAGTGGACCATCATCTAGTAAACAGAGTTACAACATCATCAGTGCAGTGCTGTGAATATGGCCTGTGCGCATTTCTGCTCGTTCCTGAGCCAACTTGGCTGGGGGCTGCAGTTACCCGCAGTAGTGTCACCCTTAAATCTTGTTTCGTCACTTGCATCTGGTTCCTTTAAATTTTGACTTTTATTTTTATTTTTGTTATATTAGTGACATCAAAATTTTTCATTTACCTCTTTATTTAAAAATCTGAAACATTTTCATTCACTACAAATTAAAATATGACCAAAATTTAACATGAAAGCCTTTGTTTGTGTGGAATTGGCATTTGAACAAGAAGAACTGCTCTTTGCTTGTCCTGGTCAACACTCCTCACTGGTTAGTGGCGATAATGCAACACACTGTTGTTTGCAAGTTTTTTGAGTATGAATCTTAAAAAACAGAAATGTTATTTTATTATATTTCTCTAAAGGGGAGAGGCAATTTGATAGAACTCCAAAGTTTTATGCAAAATCTTGTCCTAAATCACGTTGAATCATTTTGCATTATTGCTGGTACAGTGCAGTTAAATATATTTTATTTTGTCTCTAAGTTATGTTTGCATAATGTGCTTTTGCTTTTTTCTCTCTCTAACACAAAGGGAAAAGATTTCTTTGCAATCTTAAAGAAAGCATTTTCACTTTACCTCGGCAGACAGCACAGTCCCGCATTCATCTCACTCTGATGATGGCTTTTGTTATTCTGAGTTTCAATTGACAGTACTGTTTGTAAACTATGTTTTCTTCAGGCTAATGTGGGTTTTTAACAAATTCTACCTCCATTGTTTCTATCCAGCAAGCTCTTTATACACCTCTGGTAGGATGGGACTTGCTTAATCCCAAGGAATGCCAGGATTCATATCCAGTATGGCTCACAAAAAAAATATTCTAAAAAAACTTAGTAAACATTAGACAGTTTATTTATTTAGTGTAAAACTATATTTGGTGGGGGCAGTTCCTGACTACTTTTATACTCCAGGAAAGTAGTTGCTAAAAAAAACTAAAACTAAAGTAAAATGTTCAGCCATTACTTCCTGGTCTTCATGGTATATTGGGCAATCTTCTTTCAACCTTAAGTTCAGGTAGATCATCTTATCTACTGGTTTCCCCACATTCCAGTTTTTGTGAGGTGTTCACATAGAACCATTGTGGATACCTAAAAAATAATTTCTTTCACTAATTTGCCATTTTTGAGCAAAGTGGACAATCCATAAACAGAGTTATGCACAAGGTCAACAAACTTTGTGGACAAACATTTTATAGAACTTCACCCTCTGGAGCTGAGGAACAGGTAGCAAGGTTTTATGTAAGTATAGTTTTTTAAAAAGTGACTTGTAAATTTCTAACTTGCATTTCCAGAAAAAAATGTCCACTGTTCCTTTAAGTCTAATGCATTGGGGTTATACAATAGGATTGTAATCCAAAGAACAGCAGCAAGTCCACCTGTATGTTTGTGGAGAGGCCAATTCAAAGATCAGAACTAAACCCAATTATGATGCTATGGCAAGATCCTAAACAGGCAATCATGCAAGAAGACCTTCTGATGTGACGCATTTCTTGAATGGATAACAAACCAAAATCCTCGCCAGTGATGTGAGGTTGTTTTTCCTGAAATCTGGAATGATTTAAAAATGTAAACATTGTATTTAGGCTATTGTGGTTATTTATGTATGAAATAAAGTATTGATTACCTGGAGCATTTAATCTGGAAAAAAAATTATAATAATTGCATAAATCTGTAAATACCTTTTCATGGCACTTTAAACTCTCTGCATGTTTCCCACATGTGAAAGTTACATTTTTGGTAATAATTGGAACACGGTGTTGTGGTCCATATTTAGTAGATACCAATGTTTCAATGCTTTAGGTATCATCATAATTTACATGGTATATTTAATGCAGATTTATATTTATGAAGGTGAAGGCAGCAGCTGTTCTCAGATCTACCCTGGTATGCAAAGCCCACTCACATATTTATCTGTCACTGTACTTGTAAAATGTATATATATACTTTTTAAATATTTCTTTAGACTGCATGCAAACAGAAAAGATCTTTTAAAGAATTATTTTGCTATTTGGTTGAATAGACAGACAAAGTAGATATGAATGCAGAGCTCATAAGTATACATAATCCTGTAGTGGATCCCTACATTTCTGTTTTAGGAAGCACTAAGTCAAATAATTTAATTTGTTGAAGAATCAAAACAGATAAGTAATTGGTAATTGGACCTTTCAAAGCCAGGCTTAGCCCTTTGTGGGGGTTGAAACGAATATAGATGTGCTTCCCAGCTCCAGACAGAGAGGCTGGATTCTGTGTAACTCCCTCTTATCCAGATCTAAGCTGAAGATCCAGACAGTCATCGGCAGGGCTCGTGCCTGTTGTTTAGAAGCAAAGGAGTCATTTGGAACTGTGACCCACATGCTCTGATCTTCTGTCCGACACGGCTGTGTTTCAGGCCTGAAATACGCTCATCTCCCAGAAGCTAAAGTCTAGCTGTCTGCATTCCCGTCAGGAATTTTCTGACTAAGAGCCTTGCGGGCTGCTGTGGCAAGATAACAAAAAACATATCCAACCAGGGCTGCAAGCTCTTTCTAACCACTAAACATAAAAATAACATTGGCGTGGATAACAGAGAGCATACTTTTTATTTTCTTAAAGTTATTTCAAAAACATATCTCTAATCTCAGCACAGCACCTGATGTCCTCTGTTCTCCCTAAGTATGAGCAGTGACTGACTGCTACTTGTGAGGTGCAGTTGCCATGGTTTCATGTGTTTTGATCATTCTTATATAATGTTATTGGTGACTGGTTGCTGTGAGGAAACGGGCACACATTCACACACACACACAGTTTGTGTCAGTAAATGTTGCTAACCACCCCCACGTTCTTGTCCTTCCTTCAAGAGAGCAGCCTAAGGACAAACAACAGCTCCTCTCACATCATCTCTCCCTGTATACTCATCACACCCTGTCTTATCACACTCCTCCTCTGTGTCGACCCTTTCCCTCCTTTACCCTTCTCCCATGTTTATTGTCACCACTCTCCTTCTCTGCCCCAGTTCTCTTCGATCCACTTTATCTCCCACCAGTCTGAGTCGTAATGATTCTCACAAAGCTTCCCATGTCCTATCTCCTTATCTCTTAATTCACTGCACTCTATCTCACTCGCGCCTTGCAAAGTTCTCCCTCCTCCGGTTATTTTTCTGTGTCTGGGACTTTAAGGCAGGCTCATAACATTTTCTGTATATGTATACTAAGACAAAATTATCAGACATTCTGTCCTCTAAAACAAATAGCATGGCTACCCCACTAAGCTGTGTCCCACTCACATCTGAAATTTATTTGACACCCTTTTTCATCTCCTGTGTATTTTACCTGAGCTCTTTTTGCTTTGACTTTCCTTTTGAAGTCGTTCTCTCTGTCTGTGACTGCCTGCTGTGTCTCCCGAGCGAGGCAATGTGTGTTTGCACTGCCTTCCGGGTGCTGCATAGCTGCAGAGTGATTGTAGACCAAACTGCTGGAAATGTCCCTTGTCTTTGTGATAGAATCAGTAAGAAACATAGAAAGTATATCTTAGCTATGTACTGCAGATTTATATTTAGCCATTAAGTGATTACTGCTGTTACTGTGGAGGCAAAATACAGAGGCACTACACAGAGGTCACATGTTCATCCATAGATGTGCACTTCTTGTGAGCTAACTGATAGTTTTTTAGTAAATAAAGTTAGAACTATTTCCTCAGGCATAGCTTAAAAAGTCATCAGTTAGAATTGTGACCTCCTTTCTCCATCCCAAGTACCGCAAGTCAGTAAAGCATCTGCAAAGTATCATGTGAGATTGGATGTTATTGGGTAACTTCTTAAACGTCACAGTTGCTAACACAGTTGCTTTATCCAGTGATCAAATTGCAAGTTCTACTTTTCTAGTTATTAAAATGTACAGCATTTACCACCTCTGGTTCCAGCATCTTTGAAGTCATGATAGCCTTGAGCCATGGAAGTTCCTGGGTTGTTCCTGAAAATCCTAGAATTGCATTTCAGAGTCAGACAGTTTAATTCAGGTGTTTCTTGAATGAACTCCCTTAAAGTCTTGTCTTAACCCCCTTATATGATGTGCCCAACAGTTTAATTAACTTGAATTGTGCTAAGAAGATTAGTCGAATATCCAGCCAAAAATAAAACAGCTGTCAGTGAAATGCGGCTTATAAGAGGGCATTAAATTCCATACCAGGGGGTAGGTATGTACACATTGTAGCCTGTATGCATAAATTTGACCAGGCAATACACAATACATTTACCTTTCAGCACCATGACTTCGACTGGATTGATGCCAGTGTTTGTTTTGTAAAACATGTTTTTGCAGAGTTTACAGATGTCAATGACCAAGCAGAAAGGCTAAAGGACACAGGAGGTAATATCACAGCCAGCATATACAATCTAACAACACTCAAAATGGAACTCATGTAAGAAGCTTGTCCCAACCATGGTGACTCAATCAAAATAAAGAAACAAAACAACAAAACAAAACAAACAAAATATAAGCTCACCATAACAGCTATGCAAAGTAAAACAAAGTTTTAAAAAATTAATGCCAGATAATACTGATATAAATCAATGAAAAATATGACCTCTGTGGGGCTTGATCCCCCACAACAGAGTTAAAACTGAGTTTTTAAAGCTATAGATTAAAGATAAGTCTTGTTGGAGGCTTTACAATCAAAACATTTTATATTGGTTTGCAATTTAAGTCTCACTGGCTGAAGAGCTAACGTGTATCACTAACAACTGACCCCCTCTGACACATAGACAAGTAATATTTCTTAATGCCATATTTGATAATTTCCTGTGCTGACATTTATGGGCCTGTGTGATGACAGTGAGTACTGCCGCATTGCGGAGTGTGAAGAGAGACTGATAATTTACAGGGCTGAGAGAATCTTATTTAAAACATGCCTTATTTTCTCACTTTGTGCTGACATGTTGAATTTTGGCTCCTCCTCTTATGTGCTGTCATGCGCTGAAGTCAAGTGCCGACAGTGGTGACAGGGTCCCCGCTGTGTCTTCTCACTTTGTGAGCGTCTAGGGAATAAAATAGCTCTGCAATGGCAACTTCCAACAGCCAACTCTGACGTAAAACCTATGTCTGAATCAAAAATACTGTAATTGAGCAACGAAAAGTGGAATACAATCCTATAAAGATGATTAATGTAAATAAAAACTGTATATTTTAAACAAAGTTGCTCAAGCTTTTGCATCTTCAGCATAGTTCTTCATAATCAAAGAAAGGATGGATTTAAATTTCCTGTATGATACTGATTGATGAGCAGTGGAGAGGTCACTAAATGCTTCACAAAATGACAATACAAATAAAAATACATTTACAGTCACAAAAGACTGGCACTAAAATTAATTTAGTGTCTGCTCTGAAAAATAAATCCTGCAAGCTTGCCAGGAAGAGTTGGTGTTATCAGTGACACCTGATGCATAGACCATCACCCTGGTAACCAAGCAGACTGGGCAGACAGACAGATGACTTTGTCTTAATGCGTCAATGGTCAAGAGTGGGCAAAGTTATAAACAAATAGACCGATGGTGAATTTACAGGAGCTGCATTGGTCACTAATCTGTTAGATCTATGAATGGCAAATGTGTTTTGTAATGATGCTGTAAAACAAAGAAATCACTTAGTTCAGGCAGCCTTTAATTATGCTCAACATGTTATCCTATAACGTGCCTTGTATAATAGAGTATTTAGTCTAGGTTCATTAAATTGACTATAATATCCCTGTTTCCCAAACAACAGTAAAAATTTTAATATTTAAGGGTACAAAAAGTGAATTCATAGAACCAACTAAATTCATTGTTAAGCAAGAGTTTAAGGAGTACACAATGGCAGCATATAATGTGTCCAAAAAGTCCTCTCTCAGACTTTGAGAACCGTCAACACTTCGGATAAAATCATCCATGGTTGAATTCCAGCAGACTGTTCACTCTAGGAGCATTTTACCAACTCAAGCCGCATTTAAGTTAGACGTCAGCTTGCACACATCATTTAAAGTGCTGTATTGCACTGCTGCTTTTTCCTATCTTGAAGGTGAACTCTGACTTCTCCCACAGAAAGTGATCCTTTAGCTTTACCTGCTGTGCACTAAAACCAGGAAGATTAAAAAAAAAAACACCTGGAAAGAGCAGGTATGACTGAATATCAGTCTTACTGTTTGTTTATCGGATAAATTAGAACTTTGTTACCCGGGGAAATTATTTGTCCCAGATTTCCCTAATGTGATCCAAGCCAACAGTTATTCTTTGAAGTGTAACTAGATATTGTGGTACAGGATATTATGCTAATAAAATGTCTTATTAAACTAATAAAATGTGCGATCTAGGGAAGTGGGAGTTTGCGATTATTATGGGATGCTTTAAATTTGAAATCCTGCAGTATTTATTTTCCAGACTTGATTTAAACTAATATATAATAGGGACAATGAAGACTTTGGTCAGACCAGCCAATATCAATAGCTTACAAGACATTGGGAAGCCACATGTTATGAGGCGTAGCAGCGATTGTTCTACGAAGAAGGAGTGAAGCAGAGATGAGTTCTGAGAGGTTTAATGGCAGACCAAAGGTAGCAGAGGCAGAAATCCAAAAATCCAACTTAAAATATTAAACAAACCAAAACCATGGAGACATCAGGGGAAAAAATGAGTCTGAGGAGCCGGGGAGAGACGAGCAGAGTAGACAATACAGCAACAAGAAGGAACCAGCACTGAGTGACTGCAGAGGTGGAGTATTTAAGGAGAACAAAACAAAGGATGGACTAACAAGCTGAATGAGGAGCAGGTGTGGGTGGAACTGGCAAGAGGGAATCCAAGGGGAAAGAAAACAATCACAAGGGGGCAACAGAGAGTAACTAAAGAATGCTAGAATATTATGGCAAATAAAAACAAAACAACTGATAACAGAAAACTCAGAGTCACAACACAATAAAGAATCCCTTACAGACTTTTTGAGAAGTTACGTAAAGTCACAGTTAATTTCACAGAAATGAATTAAAATTATTGCTTTACACTTACTCGGTATGAAACAGCGCATAAGGACTTCAGGAAAGCTAAAGATTGTCCGGAAAAACACATTCTGGACCTCCCTTCCTACCAATGGTACCCATGGCAGATTTTTTTATTGTTGACTTTTTTTAAAGGGGAAGGAACAGAATGTGGCTAAAATTTGTTGAATTCGGATTGAACTCTTGTGTCTTCCCTTGCAGATTTCCTTATGTCCAGTCCCTTGCACCATTAAGGATTTTCTTCCTGTGGCCAAAGGGGTCATAGGAAGGACTGCCTCTAATAATCTCCTTCCTGCTCTTCTGGCTGCTATAGATGAGTACACCGATGGGGTTGTATGATTTTGGTGGGCGATGACTTGTTTGAAGTTTGAATACCCATGCTTTTTGTCTGCAAAATGGTCTAACAGAAATGCTATTTTAACAATATTCATCAATTAAAATTCTCATTTATTTCTGTCTTATTATTCTTCCCACCTATTAAAGCCTCTCAGAATTAATCTTTTCTCAGTCAGCTTTCTTGTTGAATAAATCCCAACAGATTTTTCACTTTTTCACTCAAAGTGTCTTGTCCCTTTCTCCACATATTCATTTACATATTATACTCTAAATATCTTTTTATTTGCCTGTCACTCAGCTTTCTACCTCAGACTTGCCTAATTCTCCTATTTATTTTCTTATCCACTGTTTTTAATGTTGCCTTTTTTCCTCACCCTACAATCACCCCCAACCCCCTAATCCTCCTCTGTTTGCCATCTTGCTCACATCCAGGTCTGTTGTTGCTGATAAGAACTGCTCTTGCACACATATACTGAGACACACACACATTGTGGCATTTTCATCCTACTATAGTTAACATCACAGCTAACTGCTTTGCACTTGTCCTTCTAATTGTTTCTAGTGGATTTGTCTTCAGCAATGTGTCTCCCTGTAATACTGGAGCAGCAAATGAAGAAAGGGAGAGGAGACAGGGACAACAAAAAGTTCCCAGTGTTTAATTGCTCCATTTTCTTTGGTCTGCACAAAAGAAAAGTTTTTACCTGACGTGTTTTGACAGCTCTATTTGGAGAGGGCAGGACAAGCTGCCCTGTCTGAAACAGAGTCTGATCCTCAGGTCGTACAGTTTGTTATTGTCAGGCACTGATAAAGTGTGTGGCTTAAACACATAAAGGATGACTCAATCAACCAACAATAACACTGTGTCTTTAGCAGGGCATGAAATTGGCACCTGCCCACACGCCAAATGCAAGTGTGTGTTGTGATTGGTGGGTGAAACTATCAATCTACCAGCCGCATTGGTGGATAGCCAATAAGAAAACACAAAACACTGAGCAACTGTTGTGTTGTTGACCAATCATGTAGCCTATTGTTTTATTAAGCAAGCCAATGTCCCTTTAGAAAGGCAGACCCTGTGGAGAGCAAAAAACCGATGATGTACTATGAGTATGATTACAATATGAGTATTACCAAGCTGTCACGATCATTGCCCCGATGAATAAATTAATTACTAATTTTATTCACCTGTCTAACTCTGCCCACTTTCTCATTACCATTCATCTGATCCACCTACTCCAGCTTTTATTTAACCAGCCCTCTAACCAGTCATCAGTGCCTGATTATTCTTGAATCAGTAGTGAGAGTGTGCCAGCATTACTTTAGTTTTCCTGATTTCCTGATGTTTCCTGTTTTTGCACTCCTGCTTGATTCTGCCTGTTTGCTGAACTTGGAATAGTTTTCTGAGTTCTGATCTCCTTGTTTTGAATTCTGAGCACGTATTCGACCCGGGCTTTGGTTTTGCCCACTGGATTGTCCTGCCTTCCATCTTCTGCCCGCATCTGGTCTCCTGCTTGTTTTCCATCCTCCGCGGCTGCGGCGCAGATGAGACATTCTGGGTGACACCCACCACATCTTGTTGGCAGCCCACTGGCTGGAACCTACCTTGTTCTTTGGGAAGGACTGAACTTTGGGATCAGGGTTCCTGCCTTAGATGTCCTTGCGTTTTTGTAGATCCTTTTTTTTTTTTTTTATCTTTTGAATTATCTGACTGTCTGTCTGCCTTGATACTGGGTCCCCTGTTCTGAGCCCTGACACCCATCATGCTATTTTTTTCTGTTTACATTTTACTTTTTTTTAATCTTTTAAATTAATCCTATACTTCCCTGCTTTGCTTTTAAAATGTAATCTTAAAAAAATGCATTTCATCAGGTTCTTTATTAGATTATATTTACTTTTCCTAACTGTACATTAAATGTTATCTGAAATGATAAGCAGATCTAATTTATGTTTTCGTGACTGATGTCATTTCACTTTAAGAAGGGAATCCCTGTGGAGTACAAAGATGTAAAGCTGTTACAGTATGACACGTTCAAACCTGCAGTTCGCAGAGCAGATAGAAAAACAAAAAGAAAACTGATGACTGAGTGAAGAAAGGGCAGAAAGAAAAAAGGACAGTTCCACCCACTTTTCCCAACATTGGAACTTTGTAACCATATTTTGTGACTTTTCAGACCTTTTTTACAGAAATATTACCAGCATTTAAATAAAAACAGTTAAACTATTTCTGAGTATGTTATTCAGAATTATCAATTAACAAAAAAACAGGCAAAAAAAGGGCTGTACTAATTATTTGCTGGATTTGACTGTACAGTATTGCAATTCGGAACATGTTTAATTTCTTGTAAGGTGCGTAATACCAGGTTATGACTCCTTTAAAACAGTGGGACTCTTTAGCCATGATCAACCTTCTTTTTAACAGGTGTGTATCCTATGCGCGTCACTGGATTCACTAATGTCTGACACATTCCCCTCATACACTCAGAACCTAAATGTCATCCCATTCTGTCCTAAATGTCACTTCAATTGAAAGTCCCTCTGCCTCAGTTAAAAAGTAAAGGCTCAAAAAAGATCACTGTCGTTTTGTGTGACCTGCAGCTCTTACATGTGAATGCAGAAGGTTAACCCTCTCTACCTGCTGGAAAGACAAATGCTTAGTCACTCTGAAACTACATAAAGGAATTAGCTAATTTTCTGGACCCTAATTTTTTTATTTTTTTTATTAAACCTTTATTTAACCAGGGGAAAAAAATCCCACTGAGATTTAAAACCTCTTTTTCAAGGGAGTTCTGGCCAAGTGTTAGCAAGGTATGAAACATGGATACATTATAAGAAACATGGATACATTAAAATAAATGATATGTACATTGAAAAACACAACACATCAAGTAAAACAATTACAGATCATTGAGGCTGCTTCAAATTCTTTCACTTTTAACTTAAATGTATTTAAAGATAAAAACTCAGTCAACTTCCAGTTTCTTTGTAAAAAAAAATTCCACGCACAAGGAGCTGCGTAGCTAAAAGCTTTCTTCCTCTAGTTCTGTGCAGGCATGACATTAAAGCGAAAGATTCCAGAAAAGGTGACATGTCGACTACCTCCTGTATGCATTAGCAGTGAAAATATGATGATAAAAACCATTGAAGCAGTCTGATTCGACAATATGAAGGGTAAATAAAAGCTTTTTTTCCTAATTAATGGAGTTTTCTAATGAAATACTGTTTATTCCCTTTTATTGGGTAGATTTTATATTGGTAAATGGTGGGTCATGGGGTAAAAAGCTTCAGGCATTTCAACTCAGTGCCAACTCAATGCCAACATTTGATAAACTAAAATATACCAGGATTAAATCATTTTTAGCTACTTTTGTGCCAAGTATAGAACGATTAAAATCCTTTTACTACTATGCTTATGTTGCTGACGTAACGACAGCCAAATTAAAATGTGAGTTAAGCAAAAAGTGTAGCTCAAAAACAAGCCTAAATTTAAACCGTGGTTGTTGAAATTAGCTGATACACAAAAAGAGGATTACTCTGGTAAAGATTACACTATAATACAGTACTGCGGTATGTTTATATTTTATTGCTGTCATTTGGGATTGCAATTTTTAGAAAAATCAAGCTTTTTATTTCGGGTATTCTGTCAGAAGCGAAAAAATTATAAAGTATAAAATAACTAACAGGGATTTAGTAAAAAGTAACTGGTGGGGACGTCCATTTCTGTGTAGCAATCCTTTCTAGACATAGAGTCACACAAAACACTAACCCCCAAACAAAACAGTGTTGTTCTATTAGCCTTTTCTCCCCAGTGAATAAAATAAATTTATTTGATTCAGTTTGAAGGTTGAGTTTTCCAGAAATTTCCTCCATGAATTAATGCTACTGGAATAAAAGGTAAATGTACTGGACTCCATAGTCAGTTTGTCACCTCGGGCTGTAGGTTGAAGAGACCAACCGACAGTCAAGCACATGTTAACGTATATTAAACCCCTCATGGACTTCAATAATTTATCATCTTATCTGCTGGAAAATGCACTGTTAACACAATGATTACACACTAGACAAATCCAAAGCACCAAGCTTGATTAAAGAAAACCAAATACTGTTTAAAGGTCCAATTTTTAACTGTCATCACATAAGTGCAACTTTAATCTGTGCTGCTCCAGTGCTTCATCCTTTGATGAATTGCCTCTAATTGACAGCTCAGTTGCTCGTTTATAAATCCGGTTATTTCTTAATGTCATCCAGTGAGTTAAAAATTAGTTCAAGGATACAACAGCAACAATGTGTTATGTCTGATAGTCACTGTTTTTATTGGCATCAGTGACAGAGTCATGGATAAAAGCAACATCTTCTTATGTGTCATAATAAGCAGTACAGAAAAAAATATAATGAATTGTAGGACTGAGATGACACTTAAAATAAAGCGGATGATGCAAGTACTGTAGTAATACTGCAGAATAAAATGATTTTATTCACTGAGACAAACAGATATTTTTAAAATTTGTGGACCTGATCAAGAGTGGCTAAGTTGTTATAGGTGTTGGCTGGATTAGTCACCATGAAAGGTTAGACTTGTGGTCTATGGATCATAGGACAGACTTCTGCTCTTCTGCAATGATCTGTTACTGACCTTAGGGGCAGTCAGTCAGGCCAGAGGATTGTTTTTCCTTCTCTGTGCGTGTCTTCAAACCTCAACAGACATTGATCTGATATACAATGACAAGGCAACAGGACCGAACAATAAAGAAATGTCCATTTTTCTTCATGCTTATTCTGTCCTTCTCTCTTCATGCCTTGAGCAAAACAGTGGGGATGACTGAACAGAGGAATCCCCAGAAGGATTAACATGACCAATTTAGGAATTTTAAACTTAGAAAACAACATTTGACATTAGTCTCACCTGTGTCTTTCTTTAACTTAGTCAAAAGTAATGTATTCCATGTCAACCTAATAAACATCAAAGAAATAAAATAAGAAATTGAAAACTGTTTTTGATTAAAAGAAAGGTGGCTGGTGGAGTTTTCTCCAGGGGGGCTATATATTCAAAATAGATGTATACCAAAACCCAATCAAACGTATACTAAGTTATCACATAGGTATATCTATATAAATGCCAACAACAAAAACCATTATAAAAACGCTTTATAAAAAGAAAACATAATTTAATGGACAGGTTTACTTTTTATACATGAATTTTGCCATTCTAAAGCTTTGTGTAGCAAATCTGTGTTTTGCATGGTCCAACATTATTTTACAAACCTAATGAAGTGATGTACCTGTTTAATAATGGAGAAGCTCTGAGCCAGCTTTATATTTTTTATATTGCCAGCATTAAAGTATTTCTTTTTTCCTTTAATGTCATAGACAAATGTTTTAAAAACTTGCTAACTACAAGAGCCCAAGTCCCTTTTAACAAGTTACAAGTCCCTTTTAACAGGAAGAAACCTCTAGCAGAACTAGGCTCTGGGTGAGCGGCCATCTAAGTTCTTTGGTGCTCGGGCCCCAGGGATGGAAAGTTACAGGGTAATTCCATAGGTTTCCTCAGAATTGAGTGATTCCATATTTTCTTCCCTTTGCTTGGATCTAAAAGAGTAACCATTAATGACTACTAAATTTTTTTTCATGATTACTTTTATTGTTTCTTAAAAGCGAAACAGTTGCCATTTGAAATGACTTAAATTTTGTGTCATGATCTGCTTTTTTTCTACAAAATTAAACAACTAAATAAAACCCTGCCGAGGCCGGTGATTCCATAATCTTTGCCAGGGTTTATATTTTAATCTTGTTTTAATAGTGCTTTTTCCCTTATTTGGCTGTGGTTGCCATGGTAACGAATACATGTCATTCATCCCTTTAAACATAGTTTTAAAGATCTGGATTTTTTTTACATACTCCATTTTTGGATGTGCCATACACAAATTTTTGGCGTGGATTTTACCCAATGATTTGTACATGAGAACCAATATCTTAGTCCAATAAACAATGTGTGGGAAGAGCTAAATAAGAAACAGAAACTTTTTTGAATGATACCACTTATACATGCGTCTTTTATCTTTAGAAATATGCTTGTGTCATATTCAGCCAAAAATATTCTAGGGAATGAAAATAACTTTCACATTAAATCTGCCGTGTCTATTTATAAATGTGAGCTTTACTGTTCCCTATATGACTTACAGCTCAAACCACAGCAAAGGGTGGATTTCCAGATTAGTCTCTCAAAGAAGGTTGAGAAAAAACTGAGACAGCACAGGGTTTTATTTGCAGACAAATTTCTAATTCAACATTCTACTTTGTTTTGGTTTAACATATAAAATCTTAATAAAATCATGTTTGTACGATTTAGCATACACGCATATTACCTTTATGTTTTTATTCAGAATATTATTCTCATATTTTTTCTTTCCAAGAGACCTCTTTCTCATGTGTATTTTTTTATTTATTTTCAATCTTCCCTGCTCCTTTTTTTTTCATTTTTTTCTCATCTGACTGCTTAGAGAGACTCACTCGAACACACAGCCAACAGCATTCAGCATCCAGAGCAGGAGCAGATAGACAGTGACTGAGGAAACAAGGGAGGGGGTGGTGCAAGATAAAGAGTGAGTGAGTAGAGAGAGAGATGAAAAGAATGCTAAGCGAGAGCGAGGCACTCATACAGGAGGAGGCAGAGGCAACAGCTACAGCAACAGCTCGCTCCTTCCTCAGCCATCCTTTCCCTTCCTAAATTCCAAATTTATGTCACTAGAAGACGAAGGGGACGCTGACTTACTGAAGAGCACTGGTTGAAAGAGAGGTTGGTCTCATGTGATCCTCTTGAATGTAAAAGGCTTTCATCTTTCCTGGGGTCACGTTAACCAACAAGGAGTAGAAGGAGGTGTGAAGTGGGCACAAGCCTGTTGCCATTTAAGAGGGCAAGAAGGAAAACCGGCAATAGGACAGGAGTCAGAGGAATGTTTGGAAAGCCGAAGAGTAAGACCCACTAAAGGAAAGATCAGAAGATCACATCGGTGAGGTTCTGGACTGACACTGGCAACCCGTGGGCCAGGAGGAGAGGAAATAAGATCTGCATAAGCACACAGCTGCACAGATGAGGAGGCACCAGGGACCACGCTTCAGTCCTGGGTATGTTTACTTACACACATGCACACTCACACACAGCTGGGCATGAATATGACTCTCATTGGTGGAGTGTTTTTTTCAAATAGAGCTCAGAGCCATTGGAAACAAAACTGCATGTTTGCTGATCTTTTATGATGACGACTACCAGCACTGACAGGACTCCCTACTCGCCCTCAGATACTCACAGCAAAAGAGAGAAGATAATGCTTAGAAGAGGTCATGTGTACCTTTATGGTCATGCTCCCTTTCCTGATTGGTAATTTTGGAACCGGGAGGAGTTTTGAGTGATATATGTAAATAAGCCTCCACTGGTGGAACGTTATGTTTCACGTCTCTGGGCAGAAATCTTTTTCTGGCTCATTACGTTAACTTTGAGCCTAAGTTATGTTTTCAGTACACAGTGTGCAGCCCTGTACTGAGGCAAAAAAAAATATGAAAGCTGGGCACAGGCTCACATTCTTCCCTTCTGGACTCCTCATGTGGTAACATGACATGAATTTACCTATCCTATTGTGTAGTGTCCCATTACATGCTGGACTGTAACACCATGGAGTCTGCATGGGCTGTTCAGCATTGCACTGAGTCTTGCTTTTTCTCCTTCATCAATTCTCGTTCACAGTCTTCTTTCTTTCACCATTTCCAATTACAGACTGTCACCTCTCCCCCTTCCCCTCTGATCCTATCTCCTGTTGCATTATCTTTCCAAGCAATTACCTTCACCAGAATCATTCCCTTTGGACACCATGGCCGACTAGTTTCCTATTTGCCCCTCCGACGAATAATGTGAAGGATGAGAGAGGAATTCATGGCCATGTTTTAGAGATCAAGAACTTTCATTACAAAAAGAGACAAGTGGAAAAAATGTTCTTTCCATGTATGTCAGCTTAAAACTGACCCAATACCTGTGGCAAATGTTAATGTTCATATGAAGAACAGAGCCTGTTGTGATCCAGGCATCTCCCTTTTTTTCCAGTTTGGGTTTCTGACTTTATCTTTGATACAGTACTCCCTTCCTGACAGCAATCAGAAACAAAGCAAGCTTCCCTTTACTGACTAAAAGACTTGTCAGAGAGCTGAAACCTCTTTGTTCATGTTTTTTTCTTTGAACTCTGTATCTGTGTTTTAAAGGTTTTTATAAACTTACTTTGTAATAAAAACAGTTAGATTTTGTGTGTTATCCCAAATCGAACTGAAACCAAGTCATTATATTTTCACTAACCACTTTATACCTTTTTCTAGGACGGGGTTAGTTGCCTTCCAAACTGAATTTTTCTCCTGTAATGGGGTTAAGGCTGTGCACACTGTAGCCTCAAAGGAATAACAACTGTTCTTGCCCATCTCCTTCAAAGTCTATCATACAATAACACTATGCTGCATACCGTGTTGTAATGACCATCACTTTTGCTATTGATACCTTTATTTATTTCAAACCAATCTCACCGTTTCTCTTTGACTTCTGACATTAAGAAGGTTTATTTTTTACACAAAACAGTTTCAACCAAGTGAAATCCAATTTCACAAGACAAGACAGTTGTTGTATAAGTCTAGGATGGTGGAAATTTATGACACATTCAGAATGTATCTCAATGTCTTTAGTAAATAGAAATTAAACTGTCTGGTTTGTTCCAAGGACCACTTGTCACTGCAGTGTCTGGGTGAGTTAACTTCAAAGGATTATTAGCTCTTCTACTCAAACCTCTGATTGATTGGAGAATTTCAGGTAGAACAGAGTAGCCCGCTACTACAAAAAGGCCCACATATGAAACTGTGAGTTTTACACCAGAACACCATACGTATTGCTTTGGTTACTACAGTTCTCTGTAAATCTATACTATAAGTTAAGTTACAACATAACCTTTACTTTAAGGCAGACATTTAATAAAGCAACAAATGATGGTATATACAGCTACATTAGGGTAAAGACAGTTTTATACTTCTTTGAAAGAATGAAATGCACTACTATATGAAGCCTTTTTATAATGAATATGGATAATATTTAACATTGACTTTTCCATTAGACACAATCATTTCTCATAACTTTCTAAAATCTTCTGGAATAACTGGTGACACTTTGTGGACATAATCCGATTTCAGATCTCAGAGCAGGACAGGTTGCCCTACTGATCACAATCAGCTGTTATATGTTAGTGGCTGTTATTGTGTAAATAGAGATATATTTTTAGTCAGCCTACAGCATCAAGATCAATATCTGGGAATTGATTCACTCCATGCTTATCATTGCTCAATTTTCTCAATTTGTCTTTTTTGGATCAACTGGTCTTTTATTGTTATGCCCTTTAGCTGGAGCTAGAGTTAATGGTGGGTTTGATGAACAGCCTTTATTTCTAATTTGTATCAGCGGGTAACAGAGACCAAGACTTTCACTGTTTTAGTTCCTGGAACATTTACCATTACCCCTCATGACATTTTCAGATTTTTAGAGACTTATTTTAGATCCCTGGGGTCCGCTTTGAACTTGGTTAATACTCTATCCTAGGGATGTTTCCAACTGTTTTAAATGTACTTCATTCATAGACCATTCTCCAAACAGTGGAAGGGCTTATTTCAAATTCTTTCCAGACCCTTTGAAATCTCCAATCAGACTTACTGCTGCAACCTTCTATTTGAAGAAGTGAGACAGCTCTCTCAATCTGACACTGCTTTCTCCCACTTTGATTTTTATAGGAACATGCCAAGCTAAAGTTCAGATATTTAAACAATGCCAAGCTCTGTCAATATTTAATGATGTTTTTATAATGATGTCCCCCTGATGTGGGTCATTGTAAACCATTTTATTTGAAAATTCAAAGTTAAAATGATATCATCTACTTTATAACAGATACCGTTTCCTGTTTAATTTTGTTGAATATTTAAAATGTCTTTTCTTTAGTTTTTATATATTTTGGTCAGTATAATCTTTTGTATTAAGATTAAGTTAGTTTTAATGTTCTGCATTCATGTATCCAAATGTGATTTAGAAAAATATTACAGGATCTTGTAGAGTTTTATCTTCTTTCTTTCTTTTTTTTTATATGACTATATTTATATGTTGTAAAACATATTTTTGTATTTAAATTCTAAGATTTATATCAGGTCTTTTTTGGTTAAACCAGATTTTACCCTCTCTTTGCATTGAAATATATTAATTACTAAATGCTAAACTTAATTGAGCTTTTTAATTGCATATATTACATTAAAATCTTTAAAATTGTCATTTGGATGGGAAGCTCTAAATGATATTGAAACATTTTGCAGGTTAAAGGTAGCCCAGTTAACATAACATTGTATTTTGCTACATTGACACTTTAATGCTTTCCATAGAAATACATCAGGGAGGATGGCTTCTTCAATCCTTTTGAGCTGGATTTATTAGCTACACAGCCACACAATGAGCCAAAATATTTGATACAACAAGGCAACTCGAAGGTTACCTCCTTTCTTAGTTCAAAATTAGAATCTCAAACACATAGAGATAGATGCTATTACATAAAGCTTCAAGCTTAATATGAGCTCAGCCTCATATCTGGGGTACATTATAATGGTTAAGACTTGTTTTACCAGATGAAAAACATATTAACACCATTTGGTTTTGCAAGTAACAAAAACAGTTCTGTTACTTTTATCAGGATTTGTAACGTAAATTTGGTAACGTTATTGTTTCAGGTGGATTATGGCAAATTGGTTAAGCAAAGACAATTATATCTAGGTGGAATAATATCTCACTGCAGGGTTTGAAAGCCAACACGGGAAGATGATGTGGTGAACACAGCAGGTTAGGAGCCCAGGAAGGAAAAAGCAATTATCGTTTGTACTGGAGGGGGCATGAGAGATAACACAAAAAAAAAAATAAAAAATCCAATGTGGGCTTAACTGGGAGGGGATGACTGGGAAGGTGAACGGAGGGGGGCTTTTGATGTCAACCAGTGAGCCGTTTGTGTGTGTTTAAGTAAGGATGAAGACCAACCTTGAGCAATGCATCGCCGGCCTTAAGATGTCCTACATGGAGGATTGCTCCCATTACATCTTTGGAGCGTGATTGAGGTGATTTCACGGACAAGGACAAAGTCTCCTCACCCACAGATCTGCAGCTATCTAATACACTTCATTCTAATCAACAAATGCAAAAACAACCAATAATACAGGGCTTTATTAAAGTAAGGAATCACAGTGCGGAGTTATGGGTTCCTTTAAATGTGACCGTGAATTTAATGGTCATGCCGTCTGTATAATTCCCCATGGTTGGGAGTGTGCTTGTGTTGTTTGGTGAATCCATGGAGATTATAAGGCTTTAGTGTCAAATATATGGAGCAAAATAAAGGGCATGATCCCAGTCTGTAATAAAGGAGCAGACATTTCACTCTTGTCAAATCTCAGGATGTGGGTCCTATGCTGCCCTGCAGCCCCAGCCTCCTCCAATCTATTGCAGCCGTCTGGCTTCACCACCTCCCCGGCCTTCTGCTGCTTCCTTGTTTTTCTTTGCCCCCTTTATGAAAAATAATTCTCTCACATACAGCCTTTCCCTCATGCAACCCGTCCTCTTTCTATTTTGCTTACTTTAATTTACTTTCCTAGTGCAGTCTTTTTCGTGGATGTGACCTTGGGGCTTCAGATTCTCTTGTTCCACTGTGCTCTTGGTCTCTCGCTCTCTCTCTCCTCTCTCTCTCTCTCTCTCTCTCTGTTTGTCTATCTTCTTCACTGCACAGGCTGTCTCTTTCAATCTCAGCTGGCTCAAAGTTTGAAGGTCACCCTCTATCTTGCAGTTTTAATGAATTTGCATTGAACGATGAGCATTGAGCTCATTGCTGATATTTGGTCTGACATAAATACCAATCAAGGGATTCTTAATGTATTTAAAAGAAAGAAAATTCTCAAATTGAATTCACAGATCATTATATTTACCCATTTTTAATTACAGAAACCTTTTCTCCTGGGAGGCGTTCCACTCAATACTGCTTTAACAGCCAATATCTCATTAAGATGACAGTGTCATGCCTCAGTCACACCCTCTCTATATTTCTCCTTGCCCTAAGGTTAGAATTGTGAGTGCAGAATGCAGAAAAATAAAGTGCATGATTCCTACAGCTATTTGCCACAAGGTTACATCCCTGTTATGAATGTCATACTTTGCCAGCAGTCATTACTTCCACACAATATATATTAACCCTCATGATTTTTTGTGACTATGTGAAATAAAAGCTGTTATTATAACAAAGACTTAAATGGACACCATTAGGATTTTTTTTTTTTCTTATTTCAAGAAATTAAACTAATTTTTTCATGTTCAAACACTATTTGGAAGTTCCTTTTTTTTTTTTTTACATGGTTTCCTCTTAATTTTATTTTTGATTTGAGCCTAAAATGCATATAAAAATGCACATATATAAATGACATCTAATTGACAATTTATGGGTGTCAAAAGCTCAACATTGTTATCTAAATTCTAACAGAATGTTACAAATTCTAATTATTTTGTTCTTACATATTTTATCAATATATTTTAGAACTGCTTAAATTTTTAATATTTCAAAAAATTATACTGGATGACACAAAAAAAATGAGGTTATGACTCATGAAGCAGCATTTGATTGGTCAGTCTTCACACCAGTTCTCGTTCAGACCACTACCGATTATGGGTCAAGTTAAAAAATATGATAGGCACTTAAGGTTTTGAAGTAAATGACCACAAAATTATAAATTGACTTAGATATAATGTTAACTGCTTTTTGTAAAAAACAAACAAAAAAAAAACAAACAAAAAAAACAGATGGTTAACATATATCATATTTATAAAACATTGTATCGTACATTTTGTTTTCTATATATAATTTGAGGATGCATGTTTTTTATTTCATTCAGACAAACTTTGATAGAATTGACCTTTTTCTACTTTCATATATTACATTTTTTCCAACATCTTTAAAAAAGTAGATAAAAGGAAAAAATTCTTCACTCAGCCTAGTTTTCAAAGTGTTTTGTTTTAACAATACGTACAGTTTCTCCCTTAGAAGAGCAAAAACTAACAGACAAGCAACCTAATAAAAAAAACAAGCTTCATGCCAACTTCATAGATATGTTTACGGTACTATTACTGTCCTGGATTATAAAACTGCATTCCTTCAAGTGGAACTAATGTTGTTGTTTTTGTTTTATTGCATTCATCTATTAGACGCTTCCATAGTTTTCACACCAAAAGAAACACAGACGCTTTTGAAGGTTATCATGTCCTTTAAATAATTTATTATCATATGTATAGGTACAAAAATTGCTTTTTTTGCATGATCATTATTTTTGAAAACATTTTCCACAGTGCCCATTTAAATTAGAAATTTATGTACAAGTCATTGTCATTCGCGCTAACACCAGCTGCATAAGGTGGTTCACTGAAACACAAAAGACGCCACTGGAGCGAGTGATTTACGTGTTATCCCTATGTAGACACAAGTTTAGCAGGGAAGCGATTTGAAGAAAGGGTTGCTAGTGATGAAGATGATGTGATCAGACCAAATACACACGATGTACTGAAGTTAGTGAAGCATTGTCCATGTACTGTAGATCATGTGAATAATTGGCAAAGACATTTAAAAAGTAATATCAAACAAAGAACATGGGAAATTTACTGCAATTGCGTTTGGTGTGAAGACACCTTAAGAACACTGAGGAACATTCCATTATTTTCAAATGACCTATTAATAGTAATGATTAAAGAAGCCCTTCTGGAACAGGAAGAAATAGAAGACGGATTTGTGGGAGTAATTTATGTACTACCAAGGATAAACCTGTACAAAGAGGTGGATCTTTGCATTGAAGGGAAAACTCCGATGTCTGATCATCATACAGGACCAACAGGAGGACAAGGCCAATTACCACATTGATATGGTGAGAACCGATCACCCCAAGATTATTGTTCAGTGTCTGGATTGGGTGCACATTAGCTTGTATGGTGCAAATCCCCTCTAACGATCAGCGCTCGACATATTTGTGTAAAATATAGGTAATGCTACGCATATATTTTTGTGTACAACTGTTCCTGTTTTCTACGATGTATGAGCCAAGGACCATCACTGTGAAGGCATCCTCCTCGACTTTCACCTCTTTCTCTGTGGCATCCTCTTTCGTAATTTTTCCTTTTATTTATAAAAACAGTCGGGTCAGAACAGCTCCTGGCAAATGCTACTGCCTCTTTGGCCTGCAGCCAAATGACAAGCAACAGTTGTTGCATCAGCACCCCCGACTATAATGACCACTCGCTGTTGAATCCTGAGGGTTCAATATGGTACTAAATACATCACAACTCCAAGTGGTCACAGAAAATACAGAAAACAATATATATATATTGATCATTTTGACTTTTGCACCTACTTAGCCTCACAGTCATTGCAACAACCATTAAAGCATTTAGATCAGCCTTTTTTAAAAACATTCATGAAAATGTAAACAGCATAACATCAACATCCCATGATGCAGAAATAAGACAAAAAGAGCAAGCCCCATTAGCTTGGAAACCTTAAGCACCAGGTTAAAGTTGATAGATGATTGTAATGTTTTATTATCTAATACTAAGCAGGTTTGCAATCTAAAATGCAAGTTTGACTAAGTTTAAAGTAAAAAGGTAGGATTTGATTTCTAGAATTTTGTAGTTCAAATTAGCTGCCCAACAAAGTTTGGATATTAACAAATGCTTTAATGTCCGGTTTTAACTAGAAAAAAAAGGTCCAACAGTGTTGTTTTGCATGCCCTGCATGAATGAGGACATACTGTTTCTGAAATGTAATTAAATATTTATTAGCTGTCAAGAAGCTTGGGCTTCTGTTCAACTGTACTTCCCATGCATAGGTAAGTTCAGTTGAAGAGATTTACTCAGGACATCTGTGCACCACTTTTTACTGTGGTTAATTTGATGTCAATGCAGGTTAAATAGTATCACTTTACCTTTTAATTACACAGCTTAGTTAATGAGCAGCTGCAAGATGTAGGATGTCTGCCGTGTTCTCTTCATCCTTTTCATCCTCTCCCATGTCAGTGAATGTGTGTCTGAAAGATAAAAAATAAAAACTAGGGGCAGGGACTAAAAAGATTAACACTATAAAGGAGTACTCTTTTTCTCAGTTTATTTTTTTTATTTGATCATTTTGAGTGAAGTAGTTGGCTTTGATTTTCTTTTAGACTTTGGTTTACTTTGTCCTTGTGTTTGAGTTACCATCTGTGGATGCACCATTAAGGGCATAGGGGGGTGCTTATTTATTAGCTTAAACAGCATGATTTCAGGGCCAGGGCACAAATGCTTCTTGCTGTGTATGTACATTTTGTTTTTTGTATGAAGCATTTATCTTATTCACAAGAGGTTAAAGAGTCTCGCTTGTATGCTCATTTTTTTCTTATTTCTTCAGTGCTGCCATTTTTTGTTTCATCTGTGACTCAGTGGCTTCTGATCCATAAGAACTCTCTTAAAGAACGCTGTATTGCTATTGATTCCTTCCCTAATCCCCTCAGTTTGTCCAGGCACAATACAAACTATATTTTCCTGTTTAGAAAAGGGACTCTGCTGATAGCTGTGATGGAGTGTCATGCTACGGTCTCACAAAATTGGATTCGAATGACTAAGGTATCAAGTATTGAGCACTGCACAGTTTCCTACAGAAACTGCTGCCATGCTATGAGGTAGACTGAGTGCCTTTTCCTAGGATTATAACATTTCAGGAGTTTCTTTTTCCCCTCTTATTGAATCTATTCTTGGTGAGTTGAATAGTCCAACTTGAAATTATTTTACAACTATTCTTCTTTATTGTGTAATGATTCATAACATTCAGGCTTTTTACAAACATGAACTGGAAGAAAATAAAGCCTTTTCATATCACTGAACATGACCTCCTCACCAAAAAGCATGGGGGTTGGTGTCAACATGCTGTGAGTTATCTTTAATATGTAGAATGACTGCTTCTGGAAGGTATAACATGTAATGATAATTAAAATGACGATTTTCAAAAGGGGTCATGCATATGTATAGCACATACAAGACACTGTGTGTTAGAGCACAAATGGATGGATATCATAATTGTCAATGTTATACAGTTACTGAATACTGTATTCAAACACACCTGCTCAGTCATCATGCAGGTGAAGTGGAAAATCCAGGGAGATGTGCAAAACAGGCAAGTCTGAGTGTTTGAATATTTCTAAAAGCAGTGAAACATTTATTGAGCGTCTGGTTTCAGTCCCTTAATATTTAAGACATTTCTGTCAGGGATAAGCAAATTCCTGCACGAAACTGTTTGCTTTTTAAATGTATCTTGAATGATTAATGTCTGCTGGGTAAGTGAGACTCCAATGATCTTTTCAGCTGTTTTCACTTTCCACTGAAGGGGTCTTGTGTTTCAATATGATGGAAGTTCATACCAGGAACGGATGCAGATATTTGAAACATGTGAAGAATGGCTGCTGAAATATTTAACTTTCTCTTGTCAGAGATACAAGACACTTTTGGTTTTCGATTTTATCAGACTGAAATTTTTGTTTCATTATGACAAAAGCTAATGAGTTTAGTTGTTTCAATGAAATATTTTTACTTTGAAGTCATTTGTATTATTTACTTCTTTGCTGAAGCTACTTGTAACATGACCTAGAACTGGAATTTGTGTCAATGTGACAAAACAAAGTAATGGTGTTAAATAATACGAGCAGAGAGTAAATGTGTCAGCCTATGACAGAACATAAAAAAAACAACAACATTTTTTTTAGATAGGTTTAAAGCTGCTTATGGGCAAACTGCATGCCTAATTTACCTGGGAGAGAAAAGGCTGTGGATGCACAAACCTTTTTTTTTCATTTATGGATTCCATTCTGGATCCAGAACAAACAATGATTCCATCTGGACCAAGTCCATACCTTAGGCTTAGTGCATCACTAACAGCAACCAATCTAACAGACCTGTGCCACTGCTATAACTCTTTTACAATTAACCATAAAAATAATAAATTGCTTATTTTATAAAGCAGCAGAGCAACTAGTCTAATTTTTATTCACACCCAAATAACTGGAACTGCAATAAACCTTATGAGATGAATTATTAACATGTCTTTTCAAAGTATAGAGCTGCAGAAAACATCCATACAGTCGTAGTTTTCCTCCATTTAAGGGTCCGCCCTCCGGCCTAACCAAGTCATTTTATTTCAACGAGCAACAATCACATTTAATGTGGCTTTGTCTACTACTTTAAGTTAATTTGCATAAACTGCAATATAAAAGCAAACTGTCCCAACAAAAAGAATGGATGTACTCACAATTTATACACAAGGAAAAGTATAGATACCCAAGAAAAACATTTCTAGTTTCTAATAAAAGTAATTGTACCGATTGAACTTGGTTACATATGTAAAAATAAAGATGTACAGGCTCTTCATTGTACTTAATTGCAATCGTGACAATACTTTTTTTTTTTAGATAGAAAATGTATATCAAGAACTAAGTCCTGAAGGGGTGTCCTATTTTCAGTATCACTGAAGGGGCATCAATGAGATTTCCCAAAATCTGTTCTTAAAAACAGAATCATGAAATGTGAATCAGTCATACTAGAGGAGACCTTTAGTAGTTTTATAGGGGCTGTGCCTGTAGTGCTCAATTTAAGAGCAAATATGAAATATTTTGCGTTGATAAAAGAACTCCATCACCCAGCAGTAATTTGTGCAACATTAAAAGAGATCATCCCTTTGAAATAATTTAGATGTTGATGCATGACAGGTCCTATAAA
The DNA here is from genome assembly GCF_000732505.1 of Cyprinodon variegatus. NCBI lineage: Eukaryota > Metazoa > Chordata > Actinopteri > Cyprinodontiformes > Cyprinodontidae > Cyprinodon > Cyprinodon variegatus. The sequence goes on from NW_015151114.1 coordinate 188,703, forward strand.
ATTCAGAGACAGAACAGCTTTAATCCCGCTGCTTGTGTCACACTTGTCTCCAAATTGTTTAGCTTTCGTTCTGTCTCCTGTCACACTGACTGTCCACTCACCAGAAGCCCTCACACATGACTCACACCTGTCTTAAATCAGTCCTTGTGTGCTCCTACTTTCCATCAAGCTTTCATTTCTTTCTGTCAGCCTGTTAAAACTTCTGTTGTCTGGCTCCTGTTGGTTTTTGGTTTCTGTTTGCCGTCTACCTGCCTGCTTCTTTTAACGGAACCGTGCTCTACTTGTACAAGCTAGCTTGCACGAGCACAAACCTTTCGAAGATGAAATCCCATATGTATTTGAAAACACTTCTACCTAATATATTTATTTTTTTGTTTTAAGTTGACAGATCTTAGGCAATAGCTGGGGTTTCATTATGCTGTCTTAAAAATTCCAGTTGAAAATGAACAGTTATTTAAAAGAATTATAATTGGTGCAAAAAATCTTTTATTATCATTAATAAAAACGCTTTAAGGACTGTTTGTTCTGGGTGAGTGTAGACAGACAGCCTTTCTGTACCGTCCGTTAGCAGTGACCCCATGTTTTTCTTCAATCACACAGACAGATATACTTGCATGCATACAGACAGGCACACACATGCACACGGACATGGAAACACGCGTGCATTTCGCTCTGAGGAAGCACAGATTCAAACATTACTTCCACCTCACTGCTACACAAACAGGCCTGCAGAAGCCTGAGGACTTTTCACCATGGGATGTGCACGCACATCCACACATACAAACACATTCATGCACACTCCATCCCTGCAGTAACAGAGGCATGTGGCAATCACTTGGGAATGCCGGCACATATGTGTCGCTTTGTCCTTACTATGCGTCACATATGACAGAGAGGCCAGGAGTTAAGTAAGGATCTAAATCTATATGTAGTGTGTGTGTTTTCCTCCCGTAGATCTAAAGGTTAGCTGCCTCCTTCAATTCATTGCCGCTCTGCTTGGCTTCTGCTCACAATCAGACAATAAAACCCACCTTGAATCATGTGCTCCATTGCAGTTTGAACTATCTTTGTTTTTTCACCAGCTTTAAATTGGTCTGAGACTTGTTGCCTAGTAGCAAAGCAGCCTGGGTGTTTTTCAGCATTTGAGGAAAAAGAAATACCAGACAAAAAGGTCCACTTGAATATGGAATGATAAGGTTTGTACCCAAAGGGAAAACAGAGTTGTCTCATGAGTGTGCATTTCTTTATTTTAACAATGAATCATGATGATCTCACCTCCATCTTTGTCTGGTTATTCTTTTTTTATTACAACTACAGCTGATTTTCTCTTTAGCCTTTAATCAAATAGTTTCCTTTTTTACTCTTTGTTTTCTAAATCAAATTATGAAACAATTTCCTTTAAAAAATTTTAAACAAAATAATATGTAAATAAGTAAAAAATAAAATATTCTAAGTAAATTAGATTTCTGAAGCATCATTTCTCAAACACATTAAAAATGCAGCAATTCCATTAGAATATTGATACATAGCTCATTCCTGCACCTGTCACTCTCTCCCTCAGAGCGTCTTTTCTTTTGAAGCCTTCAGCACAACTTCTAAAATTTGTTCAGATCTGACACACCTTATGGTGTTTGGGGAAACAAGTCAGAGAAATCAGATTTCTATTAAAGAGATTAATATACAATCTTATTTTTAACTAAACACCCTTATTTTACAAAATTCATAAATCTGTTTACAATCATAAAGACCAAGTAAAGGAAGGCTTTACACCACCTACCTACTGTATTTAAGATTGATTTAAAAATTATTTGATGTGTTATTAGTTTCTTGATGCATTTACTCACTGATGACTGTGTGGATTGGAAGATTTTACCTCTTTGCTCAGCTTTAAATTTGGAATAGATTTGATCCTATTCATGTAATCCTGTTTAGGATTTTATGTAAGATATTATTAGCAACATGGCTATTAAAAATGTATGTCAAGTGTGAAAATTTAATCCATACATTTTATCCAAAAGGGTACACATAGTGCTGGTATGTAGAAGAGCCACAATTACAATGTTACGCAACACAATTTCGTGATTCAATATATTGCGTAACCTTTTCACATCTAGTAAATGCAGTGTTTCCTTCTTGACGCCTTTTCAATTCCATCCATCTATCTTCTCTTGCTTCATCCATTAGAAAGGTCTCCGATTCATTGCATTGCATCAAAGAGACAAATAACCATGCACACACACTCACACCTAAGGACAGTTTAGAGATGCCAATTAACCTAACATTCACAGAAGCCGGGGTACCCAAAGAGTACATAGGGAGAAGTGAATGGGATCCAAGGCTGTGGCTGAGAACTCGTGGAGAACAACAGGTCCTTCCAGTGAAGGCTGTTAGTGAGGTCAACACAGCTGCTGAGTGTACAGATTGTGCAAGGAGGAGCAGTTCCAGGCTATTCATCTTCTCAGGAGGGTCTCTTAGATAGAAAGCTCTTTGCTTAAAGTCTCATAAACTCTCAGGAACTGTTACCTGAAAAAACATGAACAAAATTTCTTCGATGCACAGAGGTTCAAGGAGCACAGGAGGGCTTCAGAGTTACCAATCGGAATAACACTCTGGCAGAGAACATTTGGCATCCTGCACCTCTTTTAAGCACCCCGGTAAGGAGGTAGATGATTTGCAGGTGTTGAGGCACCGTGCCTGCAGCTGATGACCTAATCTCTGCAGCAGCTCCAGGAGAAGCTCTCTGCCGGAAAAAACCCAAGGAAAAAAACCCAGCCACAGCTACTCTATGACACTTATGGATCTGCACTCTGGTCCAACCATGTAATTTTTGTTCAAACTGAGCAATGATCATCACATGTAAGATTTTGTTTACAAGTGAAAGTTTACTTGCACAAATTAAAGAATGAAAGCAAACTGTACCAAACCAAATGAACAGAGGTACTCACATTTTTTACATCAATACAAATACAGATGAAGTTTTTATTAATAGTACATTAATGTACCCGCATAATTAAAAGTACAGATTGAACTTCATTGCTTAACAAAAGCTGACATATGTAGCGTTTGTTCAGTTGTTGAGTTCCTAACCTCCCCCACAATGTATGCTTTTGAATATAGATATTTGTGCTGGAAATATTGTGAATACCACACATGAAAGGACATTGCATTGTGAAAAGCCTTGAATAATTAAAGTGTAAAGATGAAGCTAATTGTCACAATTTAATATGAAAAAGGAGGTGCATAAAATGAATACAGTGAAAAATAACCAAAAAAGTGAAATTATAATGGACAGAGAAATATAAAGCCTGAAGCTGAACTTGAAAAGAAGGTCGGTGTAAAATGTGAGTTTTCAGACATGATTAATCACTCCCATGAACATGTCTTGGGACTGATTAGGCATGGACGCTTCCCTGAGGCTTAGAGAACCAGACGATTTTAAAAGCCAAACCCAAATGTCCTGCATTTTTAGCCTCTAAGCAAAGCAACAGTACCTTGACCACTCCTACAATCCTGCATGGCTACTTAGCTAAAGATAATTGACATGGTGCTAGACCAGACTCTTAAGCAAGCGACAACTGCGGACACAGAGGCAGATTTAACAGTTTATTTCCTGGTTAAATGGAGAAGAGCTCAGTCAACTTAGACAAAAACAGGGAGAGAGAGAGTCTGAGTTTTGGATCCTTATCCAGAGGATGGTCCTGTGTTGGATTGAGGGTGGACAGGCAGGCTGATTGTTCCTGTATGGGCTCCCTGGAGAGGAGACAGTTCCAGAGCAGCAAGGATCCTGATCCTGGTGAGCGTCTGATCTGGTTCTGTGGAGAACGAAAGCAAGGAGAGATTAGAGGAGACTCTGGGAGCTTAGTTCACTAACAGAGCTTGACCTGTTTTACCACTGAGAGAGCAGAACCAACTGGCAGCATGCTCCAGGAAACTGCTCCAATATAAAGGCCACCCTTGATTATCATCAAGGAGTAACAGCTGGAACCCATCAAGCCTGCAAAACCTGAAAGTAAGGAGAAACACAAAGACCTAAGAATAATGGTAAATGATATTATTTTGTTTTGCTTTTGCTGCTGCAACATTTCCTACCAACAAACTCTCTGAAGCAGATTTCTTCATTGGATAGTGATGCTCTAAAGATCCCGTCATTAATATCTTTTAAAAAATCAAGACCAGCCTTTAATACACTCCTTTGTTTGTTTTCTCTCAGTATGAGGAAAACCTCATTCTCAGCTGATGATGGGTTAATGGCCTGTGATGCTATTGGCTTAATGGGTTTAACACAGATTATATAACTTCATTTTCTCTGTTTGCCTCTCTCTGTTTCGCTTGTGTCTTATCTTAAAAGCAATCCCAGTTTGTCTTGATCCTTGAACTGCCTTAACCCCACCCTTCACACCTCCACCTTTTTCTTTCTACTTTTAAACATCCGGTCATAAATTTATTATGTGAATAGAAAAGAGAGAAATTGCTTTTTTTTTATCCCTTTCTCTGCTGGCCCAAAATAAATAATTAAAGTACTGGGTTAAAAGTTGGAAAGGGGTTTAAAAAAGAAAGTATTTTGAAGCTAAAGTATTTTCGGGTTGATTTGGAGCAGCAGGCTGTCAGCGCCTCTTCTTTGGGGCTTGTGATTTCTTATCTTTCTCTTTATGCCACCTGTCAGTCCTCCAGTCGTTTCTCCCACTATCACAGCAGATGATAGCAGATTTATCTCTGTCTCCTTCGTCCATGGGAAGGACAGTTTTAGGATGAGAATATTCCTGGTTTTTGTTTACATAAAGCTTGCTTGCCTCGAGTATCAATCCCGCAGGCTGTTTGTTACAATCATAATAATAATCACGCATGCTGTTTTACAGTGTTTTGCTGCACTGCCTTGATGGAGTAAAATGTAGCAGACAGTTTATTCCCCCAGCTGTCCCCCTCAGAGAGCACCGCTGATCTCATTATGGAGCTCTTGCTGTGGCGAAGTTTGAAATGCAAGAGATGTTCAGCGTTTAACATGGCAGTCCTTCAACATCCAGAAATGAGTTGAAGTGGCTCCCACTTTGATTTCTATGATAGTTTATGTGAGGAATTTGTTTGACATAGACTGAAACTACCCTTGCTTCATTTTGTTGACTTCCTTACTGCCTGCAAGGGCAGATGTGATTAGGTAATCAAGCATTTCTGTATTTATACGATCTACACATTGACAAACATTTGGCTTAGTATGTACATGAGGTCGAGCATACGCTTGGATAATTCCTAGGCTCCTGGGGTATTGCTGGGACTTTCCAACCATGACCTCAGTAAGAGGCAAGGAGAGAGTGAGATGAGTATTAGAGGCAGCTAATGTGAAAGATGAAGAGAGTCCTTGAATTTTAACTGGATGCTCCCCAAGGGAAGATTCCAATAATTTCATTGTGTCTTCCCTGCTTCCTCCAGGAGCTCCAGGACTCTGATGGCTTCACCATTCTATCCAGAATGAGTCTCTCTTTATTTTGAGAGAAAAATCATTTGATTAATTAGCAGCAAATGATTTACGTTATCTGTTTTCAGTAGAGGATAATGATTTTCCTCTAGCAGTAACCAAATTTCCCAGAAGGTAAATATCAGTAAAAGCTATCAGTAATGTAATCAGGGTTTTAACAACATCAACCTTCTGAAAGATAAAGGGCAGATGTCATTACAGTCCATGCAATCAACCTTTATTATTTTCAGATAAATGTATATATATATATATATATATATAGCAGAATTTTTTGTGTCTTTAAAGCAATGGTAGCAAAAGGTCAGACTGATTTCTGCTTATGTTATTTTGAATATTAAATACAAAGAAACTGAGATGTCTCTGAGGTGCTGAGAACTACTTGATAAATGTATAATTTTTACTGCATGGTAGATCAAATTTTAATTTAAGCCTTGCACACATTTGTACACCATAATGCATTTCGATATAATTAAAGAGGGAAGTGCAGACTATAAAAACTAAACCTTGAATGGTTTATTATTCTGAAAAATGGGTGTTTTGTTTCTGAGTGTTTTGAAGCATCATTTAATAAAAGAAAGAGCAAAATCTGAAATCTCCCCAATGTCTCCTCAACTTTATTAAACATTGTTTATGCTCCCTTGAGAGGTTTTGGCTTTTCAGAAAAGGAGATATCACACTAGAAGGGAGATGGAAACACATTTGCTGAATAAGCTCTGAGGTAGCAAACATTCATCTTTCATGGCAGATCACCTGTACCTCCTAATGTCCTGTTTCCTGTACAATTGTGGACCACTATGAGTTTCCACAATTCTTAAGCACTCTTTCTCTCCCATATGTATGATGACTATTGTTGTCATATTACTCTTACATACTTACTTGCATGTATTAAAATTGCATTTGCTTCTTAAAATCTCTGGACAAGATGTACCATTTCCAATGCTAACTTTAGATATGTTGTCAGTGCTAGTTTGCAGTCTCTACTTCCTGGTCATTAATTAAATTCAGTTTATTCATATAGCGCTAATTCACAACATATGTCATTTAAAGGCACTTTACAGAGTCAATTTAACCAGATCATACAAGTTTTCTATCTAAGGAAAACCGGCTGATTGTACTCTAAAGCAATCCCTCACAATAAACATGCTTATAGCAAAGATGGAAACGAAAAACGCTCTTTCAGCCATGCCTTGAATTCTGATGAAAATTGCTTTGTGTAGCCTTAATAATTCTTTATAAACAAGTAGATAGTAGCTTGCCTTATGTGCAGCTTGTGATGGAAACATAGCAACTGTCTCTTTTCATGGTTTTGTTACCATGTGGAAAGAGCATCTAACCTTTCATCAATTAAACAACAATAGTCTGTCAGTACTTTGAAGGGTTTGGGTCATTAGTAGCAAAATAAAGCAACTATTGCCCCATTTACACTACTACCCCTCTGAAACTGACACGTGCCGAGTTTGGACCGAGCTTGGACAAGATAACCATGCCGAGAATGGTTCTTACGAGCGTTTACACATCTCGCTAGCAGTGGTCCACGATTCTACAGCTCTCAAGGCGGGATAACACAAACAAAAATTTAGGAACCTATCACTGTTGATATTAGTGATATTTCATCATTTGCAGAATGTCAGGCGAAGAAGGCATCATCCCAATTCGCACCACGCTCTTTTGATGCAATTTATGTTAATAAGCTGAGAAGAAGTTCGGGTTGTGATCAGGTGAAAAGATCTGTGAATTGCAAAGCCGGACGCCACAAAACCTGCAAAATGAGTAAGCTGACTGTAAATAGGGGAAAATGCCATCTGCTAATGCGCTCTTTTTTATCAGAGAACCGAGCCACAACTGAACCGTGCCGAGCCCAACTGTTGAACTAGTACTAGTTTTAGCGCGGCTCGGTTGTGTTTGGCACAGTCCAGTTCAGTTGTTTTCCATTTACACTCAATAGTTATCTCGGTTACCGTGCTCGGACTGTTCTCGGCACGGTTTCAGAAGGATAGTGTAAATGGGGTGTTTGTGTTGGGGTGAGTTGAAGCATTAAGCATGAGAAGCTGAGGGAATCAGTAAAGTCCCTCCATGTTAACAACTTAGAGTTATTGTTATTTCATCAGAATTATAGATTTCACATTTCACTGTCTTGAAGTGCTTTAAATAAGGATGAAAACCAAAATAATTGGAAAAAGATATAATACCAAGTTTTCAACAAAAAAAAGACAATTGCATTAAACCGTTCATGTAATATGAAAGTTACTTATAAAGAAAATATAATTAAAAAGTAATAGTTAAAAGAAAATTACCGTATATATTTTTCTGATATGACATGAAAATATGAGGTAAATATTGCTGTGTATTAATGAGGAAGAGAAATAGTGAAGCTGCTGTATTTGACTCTTAACCTTAATAATCCTTTTGGATCTTAGCAATCCCTTCTTTCTATGATCTCTTATTGTATTATGCATGGCCTGAACTGTAGAATAGGATTCATATGACACTATTCTTAATTAGTTTGTGATTTTCTATCAATGCTAGTGAAGTAGTGGACACACAATCAAGATCAGACACCTTAGACTCTCCCCAAGTTTCAGAACCTACTTAATACCCTTAAGCTGTGGTTATTCGTTCAGCCACATCTCTGACCTTTCCAGAAGAGGTTCCCCTGTGATTCCTCGCTGGAAATGATCTGCTTCTTTACACTGCCTTGCTCTGCAGCATTGACAAAGCTCTTATAGACAGATGTGTGTACACAAATGTCAGCTCGGGACCATTGTACATTCTCCTGTGGGATCTCTGGCGAGAAAAGAGGCCAAAAAGTGTGATGATCACCTACTGTTTCTGTGAAGCACTGTGCCTTCACTCCTGCAGACAACACTTTTGCACAAACACACTCATGCTTTGTTGGTGTACAACCACAAGCCAAACAGCTTTGCCTGTGCTGAGGGATTGCCGTCTTTGTTCCCTCAGAGCAGAGGATTCAGCTCTCTCCTCCACATCGCCTGTTTTCTTTCATCCCACATCTCCATCCTTGTCACTCTCCATTTTCTCTCCTCCCTCCCCACCATCACCCAACCAAGTGTTTTTTTTAACCTTCACCTCTATTTCACCGTCCTTCTTGCCTGCTTCGTTCTGTTCTTTCATCCCCACATCTGAATCGTTGGTGACAGCCCCCATTGGTTGGAGGAGCCGAATCAGAGAAACAGGCAGCCAATAAGCTTTTGGGCTAACAGGGTCACTGTTATCCATGAAGCTGTGCAATTACTCTGCTGTCTGCATCCCTGCTATGTGTGCATATGCAATGAATTCTTCATTCATGCACTCTTGCACAATACATGAACATCATTTATGGATGCATGGTTTATTTACGACACCTTAACATAAACAGGGAGGTCATTTTTCTTTGATGTTCGAAACTCTCATTTCAATCATTTTGATGATTTTTCAAAATATCTCATAAAAAACAAACAATGCATGTCAACAACTGAGTAAAACTGATAAACCTTTTCTAGTCATTTTATGCATTCAGGTCAAAGTCACAAACATTTCAATCATAGAATCTCAAGTGAATCCAGCCTCATGCTGCTGTTCAAAGGCTGCAGAAGGAAGACTGTCACACTGTTTCCCTCCCCCGTCTTTCTTCATCCAACTTGTTTGTTTGCCTGCCACGTAGACTAGCGTTTACTTTAACCACGTACCAGGTCATTTCCCCCATTAGAAATTATTGCCTTTTTTTTTGCTTTGACATAGTGTTAAACTGCAGTGCATGTTGTGGGGAAACATGTTGGTTGTTGGGTCACTCTTATGAGATCAAGCACAGCATCAGCCCTAATTTACATCATTAGATTTTCTCAGCTGTGCAGCAAAGTTGACCTTCCTTCATCCTTAATGACACAGAGAGACAGTCCTTCTTACCACCCCCTCCTTATCTTTTCATCCTCTTCCATTCATCACATTCAGTTCTTTTCCAATTTTCCATAACTTCTATCGCCTTCCTCTGATGTCCAACTCTGTCCTCTTATCTTCTTATTCTGCAGCATTTATGCAGCTCTACACATATCCTCAGCGTTTCAATCTCCTTGAAGCTATTCACACCACTTTGTCCACTTATCACATTTGTAGAAGCATATTAGGGTATTAGTTGACTTAATGCTAAATTATCTGTCTGCCTATTTTAAAAAGCCATAGAACTAATTAATTAATTTTTTCCATACCAAATGCAGATAAGAATAAACATTACAAGCACTCTAAAATATGTACTTGCAGACACTGTGTTGTGCATTTCAGAGGAAATGTCTCCAGGGAAATGCTTTAAGTCTTCTGGTTATCAACTCAATCAGCTCTGTTGTTGCAGGGAGAAAGACGTGATTTCATTTCCCAATGACCAGTCCACAGGATAACCCCACCGTTTTCTTATCAAGAAGCTCATTAGCCTTTTCGAAGGAAATGACAGCAGAAATGAACTCCCTTCACATTTCCATCCAGACTGCAGTAATCAGAGCCCTGAAGACAGTCCACTGTTTGCACGGTGGATGTTCCCATTTGCAACCAGAGTATGATTACATTTTTCAGAATACAGAGTATATTGATTTTTTTTTTTTTTTTTTTACATTTTAGAAACATATACCTTAGTTTGTTTCAGGGGAATTTATTGACATAGGCCAACAAAAGCAAGAGCAAAATTAGGAGGTTAAAGGGAAAGTGTATTGCACTTTTTATGTTATAACAAAAGTCAGAAAAAAGGGTGGGTGCATTATTATGTATTCTCCCTAAATCGAAATCGAACATTTTTTTAAGATCCACTTGCTTGGTAACATAATCATCGAGTGTTTCCATAACATCTTTGTGCTTTTTACTAGAGTTAAGGGTATTCACCAAAAAATTGACTTGTTGACAAGTCGATTCAGATCTAGACAGCTGCAAAGTTGCATCACCCCTGGGTGTGGACCTGAGTGGAGGTATGTATTGGCTTATTCTATGGGCTTAATAAAGGTCATTCTCCAGCTGGCAATAAAAGATGGATTAAACCTGCCTTTGATGAAGCAAGACTTATTTTAAGTCATTTTTACCTCAGCAAAGCCCATAATAAGGCATTGACTCGACTTCACCTTTTACTGCCAACTAGTCGACATAGAAGAATAACAACTCATACATTTTTTTAATCCATGTTTTATCAAGAAGGTTTTGCCTGTTTTAGAGTCTGATTTGATTTAATCATAAATACATCCCTCAAGTTGGATGTATTCCCCAGGGCCTTAAAAACTAACCTGACAACAGCCAGATGCATGTCTCGCTCCACCTAGCTCCACTCACATACATCTGAGAACCCGCCATAGGAATTGCCTTTACTGAAGGCTGAGCCTTATCAAAACTCCTTGCATATGATTGGATAAGCCACTTGTCTGTCATCTTTATTGACGTGCTATTTCAACCACTCACACCGAAGCTAACCCGTGACGCTGTGAGAGGAGGAGCCATTTGGTAGATCAAGCTCTTGCCAAATCCGGTCGGGAGAAGGGCGAAAACATCGTTTCCACCAACAAAAGCCTTCAAAGCCGTTCTCTGATGTTCTTTTAATGAAACAATATCAGATAGATTGGACAACACAGAAGAAATAGCAGCATCAATGCTAACGCTTGCTTCCTCAATGCGAGCCGCCATTGTTGTTGGAATCTCACGGTCGCTTCTCCACTCCAGTACACACCCGCCCTGCGTCCTGATTGGACAGACCATAAATTCGGTTGGGGAAATCACTTTCAATGAGCGGGTTCCCAGATGTATGTGAGTGGAGCTAGGCGGAGCGAGACATGCATCTGGCTGTTGTCAGGTTACTTAAAAACAGCAATTATCAAACCATTGTTGAAAAAGGGAAGCTTGGACAAACTGGTCCTTCAGAACTACAGATCCATCTCAAACCTTCCCTTTGTCAGTAACATTATTGAAAAAGTTGTGTTTCCACGGTTAAATGCCTTCTTAATAATGATGAGCTGGTTTGATGTCTTCCAGTCAGGTTTCCATGAAAACCACAGTATAGAGAGTGAACTGTTTAATGTGTTCAATGACATCCATATAAATTCAGACTGTGGAAGAACCACAGTGCTGGTATTATTGGACCTCAGTGCAGCGTTTGATACTGTTGATCACTCGATTTTATTAGAGCATCTGGGAAATTGGGTTGGCCTTTCAGGTACAGCACTTGACTGGTTTAAATTCTACTTGAAGCACAGGGAATTCTATGTGTCAGTAGGGAACTTTAAATCAGAGACCAGAAAAATCACATGCAGGGTTTCTCAAGGCACCATTCTGGGGCCCCTCCTAATTAACATCTACATTTTCCCCTTTGCTCAGATTATAGTTAACAACCAGATCAGTTACCATAACTTTGTAGATGATAAACAGCTTTAGATCACCATGTCACCAGGTGACTACAGTATGAACCCATCAAAGTATTGGCTGGATGCTTAGAACAGATCAATATGTGGATGCACCATAATTTTCTACAACCCAATAAAAACAAAACTGAGTAACACCCTGATACAAAAACTGGTTCACGACAAAGATAGGACACAGAGATAAGACCAACTACGTGGTTTAAGCCGTTAAGTGTAATGAAGAGTGCACCGACTTGTAAACATTACACAGGTGCATGGCTCTACAAAGGTGGCCCAACTCCTCAGGACAGGACTCAGCTGTTCCCCTACACCTGAAGGCTAAAGGACACTCATTGCAGGACAACAATGTCCATGTTCTGGCCAAGGAAGAAGGATGGTATTTGAGAGGGGAGGCCATGATGGGGGGGTGGGGAGTGGATCTTTGTTAACCACGAAAAACCAACATTCAACAGAGGAGGTGGTCTGAGACACAACCTGTGCCCTACTTAAGAAGTAGAAGCCTCTTGGATGAGAGGCTAATCCACTGCTAGAAAACTTCACATCCAGTGGCCTAAAGTGAAATTTTCAAGGATTATACTGGTGACTTCTGCAGGCAATTGGTTGCATTTAATTTCTTTAAGAATATTAAAAGGAAGGGTACTAAAAAGAAAATGGACACAACATTGTTTAGATTTTATTTGAAAAGAAGAGAAGAAAAAAGCCCAATGAAGTTAGTGGTAATGTGAGAAGATATTAATAAGGTTTTGGATACTTTTGCAGAACACTGTGGCTTTTAAGGCCAAAAATTGTGTGTTGAACTTGGTAAAAGCACTAAATGAGGTTGACATAGCTCCTTTAAAGCTCCTTTGGAGCTATATCACCGTTGACATAGCTCCTTCTGTCCATCGGTGACATAGCTCCAAAGGAGCTTCAAAGGAGCATTGTCACCGATGGACTAATTTCAAAGCACAGCATTTATGAGGCCACAGATGATTTGAGACATTTATCACATTGGTTGTGGATCATAACAAATAGAGTCTATATGTAAGGTCAATATTTAAATTACCTATTTAAATAACTTAAATTGTATTTAAGTGATTTGTATTACTCTGTTTCCAAAGTTTTTGTCTTGAAGTTGTGCTTTTGCTAATAGCATAATGATCTCAATTTAATACAAATTAGTGATATCCCCACAGAAACAATTCCCTCCCTAAATCATTTTTCATAACAATTGAAAAGGAAAACACTTTAAACACAGGCTTAACAGCCATAAATTCTGCAGCCCTCAGTAGCTTTAGCAGCGCTCGTAGCAGGCTTAATGACTTCTGTCTGGCAAATGGCCAAACCTCTGATCTGCAGTGTGCAAGCTTTTCATCTGTCCTTAAAAAATAAATAAATAAATTAAAAACAGACCTGCAGTGGCTCACATGCAGCTTAGTATCACACAGACTGGAACATGTACCTCTTCAGCACATCCTAGCAATCCTGGCCGGGTCTGATAACAAAAGACATAGATGAATACATGCATCTGTCAGCAGAAGAAGAGCTCTGCCTGAGCTTGAGCATTCTCTCTAATGAGAAGACAACTTTTTGTGACAGAACTGCTGAAATCAGAAATTAAACTACAGGAAAAGCACAAAGGAAGTCAAAATGGACACACATTAATCAAACTTTTTAAAATGTACACTTCTGGTATGATAAATTATGATAAACCAGAACAAAACTGTGCATAGATGTCACATGAAAGAAAATAATTACATGATTTTCAAATAGAATGACAGATTGAAAATTGTGGCATGTATTTAGTCTGCTTTACATGTTGCCATGTTTCTGCACTTTCCTTCATATATCCTTACTTTTTATGTAGTTGAGAGCAGCTACATGTTCTACCTGTACCACCCTGTCCCATCCATAAATAAATATGCAAATACGTATTAAGAAAAATGGAATGGCTTTCAGTATGGTTGAACCGAGATGTAAGTCTTAAAGGTATAGTGGAGGATTTTCACGAATTTTTGTAAAGATCCGCCCTCTCTACTTAAAATAAAAAAAAAAAAGCACAAGCCTTGGGAGAGAATGCTTATTAAACGTGTGCGAGAGCACAAGCACATTTCTCCTCGTACACACTCTGTTTAAAAGTTGCTGTTTGCATCACTCATAACAGCTTACTTTCCAAAAGAAGATTTGCAATGTTTCCACTACGTCAGACTCACCACTAGTAAGTGAAAATGGGTATGAGCACATAGGACGGCCTTATGTAAACATATCACCAGAATGATTGATAACTAGGAGGACCACTTATTAAGATGATCCACCAGGAAATAAAAGATTGTCATCTACTGTATACCTTTAAGTATGAGTAATATGATTTAAATTGAGTAGCTGAAGAAGGCAAATGTCTTTAAAACTGCAGAAGCTAAATTGTAGTTCTTGGTCAAAAGAAGATATAGTTAAATATACTTACTTAGCAATAAAAAGTTGAGGGAAGTAATCAAGACTTTGCCTGCATGTCTGGGTTATCTAAGTTGACATCTATTGGTACATCAAGGGGGACATGGTGAGGGCATTGAAGGAAACCAGTTCTGCTATGTTCCCCACTCAGTCACAGTGTAGGAAGTGCACATATGTATATTATATATCTCATGGCTTTGGCACGGCTCATAAATAACTGTTAAATACCAGACCTGTCATCCAGCTCCCTCTGTAATGCTACCAAGAATGCTACTTGGTGAAAACCTAAACCGGCACTGGTGGTGCATGGTTCCTCCCTTTGAGTGTTAGGGTCAGCTCATTCAGGGCTCTAAAATAATTCCCCTGGCAAATCTAAACCGGCATACAGTATAAGCCATGCTTTAACAGGTTAGTAAGCTATATAAAATATATGCTCTTTCTTAAATAATTCAGTTTCTCACAACTCTGCATAGCCAGATTTATGTGACAGTCCACAAATTGGATACAATAAAAAGTAGGGCCACCTAACTTCTTTGAAATAAAATGCCGATCTGACACAATTCAATTTTTAGTCAGTGTGCTCCACAGTGCAAAGTATGCTGTACATTTTCATCTGCGTAAATCAGAATAAGTTTGTTTCCTTCAATTTTTAATGTATGTATGTTTCTTTATTCAGGTTTAGTGTACAAGTTTAAATCATATGAGCTCGAATTAATACAAAAAAAACCACTGGGTTTGATACAGAATCACAAACATGAGTTTTAGTAGTTTAAAGTTCCTGTTGTACACTTTTTCATTGCACGCTAAAAGTTTGGGTGAATTTTTACACTTATGTAACTTTCATTTTTGTACATCCAAATTTTTGTGTGCAACATTGCACCGCAGGGCTGGGTAGTGATGGTTTATGCATGAGGCTCCTGGTAACTGGAAGCTATGCTTTTGGACTAAATGCAAAACTCTTTGCATGCTGCACATCACTGCTCATCACCCTGAATAACTAGATCCAGTGTAAAAAGAAAACATAATCATGGGAGCACCATACTCTGGTAACACGTTTCTCCAGGAGGGACTGGAGAGCTTATTAGAGCTGATGCAAAAATGGATGGATAGCAGCAAAATTGCTTCAGACTGGAATGGAGATTCACTCTCTGATAAAAAACAATGACTGAACAAATAGTTAAAACAGCTTTAGATTAAGTTCCATTTGACCTATACAAAGTCCACACATAAATCCAAATAAAAATGTGTTTAAATGATATTTTCAATTTCCAATAGTAAGTTTTAGCTTTCAGGTTTAAGAAAAAAATATCTGTCAGACTCGAAATCAGATTCTTTTATCAAAAATGTTAAGCAGAAATAATAAGATAATAAGTGTTCCTGCCCACCTTTAAAGTGGATAACTACTCTAAGTACACTGCCTTTCTAGGTTTTTAAGTTGCTATGATGTAATAAGAGTGTACTGAAATTCATTAAAGTTTATGTTGTTAAGTCAATCATTTCATCAGTCAGTTCTCCCATTAGAAATCTTTTTTAAGATTAAAGTGGAACAAATGCAACCAATTTTATGGATATTGTGTGGTTGGACAATAGTTATTTTTACCATGAATATTTGGAGCTTAACTAGCAAGTTACATATTTATTTTTTATTTTTTCGGCGACTGACTGATTAGGATGTAAACTAATACGGTCCCTTTATAGTTCTGGCATGCTGCTAATACGTCTTGAAGGAGATGAAAAGGCTTCTGCCCTCAGGATTTATGATTATGCTGTGGTTGCTGAACTTTGTATGACTTCATAAGGGCTTAGAAAGGGGGAGGGAAGGACATTTGATGTCCTACAATGAAAACTAAGTGGACTGAAGATCTGAAGACACAGCACCTGAGAAGAGATGGTGTGGATATGGGCAAGGTTACAACCTAATCAGACAGACTCCCGGGCTGCCCTCTGTTGTTTGTTTACCACACAATACGGTACAGAGAGTATTCACTGGTGTGTCTGTTTGCATGTGCGTGAGAGCATGCTGTGCTTGTTATTCTATGTGTCTGTGCGCCCAGTATGCAGAACTATGGGCTTGTGTTAGAGCCAGAGAAAAAGCAGGTCAAAACACCACAGGGTGTGAGAATCATCAGAATGGTTGCAGCTAATTAAACTTGTCATGGCTTTAAATAAAATAAAAAGATCCATGTTCGCTAAAAGTGTGAAATGACAGAAATTTCACTGTTTTTTAAACCTTTTAAGGCATATAGGTTTCTCGCAATACAGACTTGCTACTCTACCACTATCCACCTAGAAGGAGAATGAATATTCTCGTATCATCATCTCATTCTAAGCAACAAATTCTTGTATTCTATCAGCTATAAAATTAATTATTCAAGTATATTACGGTCAGGTCACCCAGCAATAAAGCACATCCTCGGAAAACATTCTGATATATACAGACTTAATTTAACACATGATTATTTTATTTAGAACTGACACAACTAATCGTGATTAATCTATTCTTGAAATTATCTTCAGCTAATTCAGCAATCGTCAACTGGAGAATAAAGACTGTAAAACATGTCTTCAGCTGACAAAGCAACCCTCTTAGAGCAGTAATTGTACCAAAATTCAAAAAAAAAAATTTTTTAATTGTTTGCATTTATGATAAAAATCTTTTTCGCCTGTCAGTATGCTGTACCCAGAACTCCTCAAGTGGAAAAGTTTTAGTTTCACCTGGTTTAATTTCTCAAAAAGCCTTCTTTACGGAACCTTTTGCTATCCAATTATTAATTGATTAAGCAAAAAAATAATAAACAAATTAATCCATTGGCAAAATAATTGTTAGTTGCAGCCCTAATTTTGTTACAATCAGGCTCATATTGATACAGATCAGTGCACCATTCTGGGAGAATCAAAGTTGGTGGAAGAGTTGTTGGAGAGCAATTATTACAGCTTCCTTTTCATTCAGCTTCAGAGAGCACCAACATACAACAACACATTCTCGTCTTGCACGTGTAGTGAGGACCATGTGTTGACTCCTATTGATTTCCATTGATTTTAGGTCATTTTCAACCTTTTCTATGACCTTACTTAAAAACAACCCTAAATCTAACCTTTACCAGATCATACCTCAGCCCTAAGCCTAGCCATTGGCAAAACAGTTTGTGTGGGCTGGCTAAAATGTCCTCCCTTTGTAAAAAGGTCCTATCTCCATAGGTTAAAAACTGAATTTGGTCCTCACTCTTACTGTTAAGCAGGAGCACACATGCATCCACATATATTGCTCCCCAGCCTGTTACTCCAAACTGTCCCTTAAGATAGTCATGGATCCATATATTGCCGCTTTTTTGGACATTCTTAGTGTAAAAATTTGGCTAATAAATTAGATTAGAGGATAATCAGATATAGGAATACCTAATGTTTCAACCTTCTCAAATAATATACAGTTTTTCTAAAATGTTATATAGCTGAGTTCTAAATAATTTGTTTTGAACTGAAAGGCGACAGATGGAACACAACAGGTTTATAGATCGATTCATCTTTTTTTTTTACCTCTGAAAGAAACAAACAGCAGCTGAAGTGAGTCATTGCATGCCGCAATGTTTTATTTTTATTTTTCTCTTTAATTCTACCAACCCTCTGTGTATATTTATCAGAACTGTCAGACAGGACTGTCTTCAGCTGTCAGCTCACAGCCAGGGAGAGGAGAAGGAAACAAACACAGGCAGAAAATGAGATGAGACAGAGTGAGTATCTGTATAGGTTTACATGTAGGATTCCTACTTAGGCTATTTTGGGTGGAGGATTTCACATCAGGCAGAGACACTGAAAGGTCTTTGCTGGGCTTTGAAACTGTTTTTAATCCCTTTGTTATAAACTGACAAGTGTCGTGTAATCTTACAATATATTATGTGTTGCCTTGTATTTGTTTAAGTCAACTTCTAAGAGGTTATTTGCCTTTGAGGAACAAAACTAGACAAAAGTTGACTTAATTAAATAAATACTTAAATTTCTAACAAAGGATCTAAAAAACCATGCTACATTTTATCTGACTTTTACATCATTGCCAGGGCTCCTACATTCATCCACACAGATGACTGTGCAGCAGCAGCATCAATGATTGCTTTGCCAATGGCTGTTTTAATAGCTATGCTGTTTTTTATTATCTTCCTTCTTTGTTAATGGTGGGATCATGATACTGCTGGCTCCCATCACTCAAGAGTTTTAATGGTAACAGCGAAACAAGATTATTGTTTTTTTCTATCAAAGTTTTATTGGACACTTCTAGTGATAGATATATTCATAGACCTGATAGACAACACATAGTGTATCTGGTTGTTTTGATGTCCTGAATCATTTAGATGAAACTCGGATAGCAATCACATTTAAATAGTGGTATGAATGGCCACAAAAAAAAAAAAAAAAACAGTGGACACTGTTTTTGTTTAAATATCTTCTCATGCTGGAAAACAGAAACACCAAAGGGAATCAGAGCCAGAGACCTAAAGGTTGTGACAAGTCATATGTTGCACAATGTTTATTTTGTTAAAAGTTTTATCTCATTTATTTTTGTGGTTGTCACAACTGAATTACTTACTCTACTTACTCTAGTAGGATACCACCCATAGATCTTATACCTTTGTTACTGGTTTTGAAAGCATATCTGACTACATGTCTGCAGATTTAGTCTAGTAAATCAATCCATACTGCTCAAGAATTGTTACATGTAGAGTAAGTTAGTGCAAAGGTAAACTAACATTATGATATTTCTCTGTTTTGATTGAAAACATTGATAGTATGTTTCAGGGCAAACAAAGCTTATACCTTTTCCACATGCAGTCCAATTTTTTTTTACTCTTCATGGTTTCACATTGTTTGCATTGAAGCTACACCTTTTAAAACACATAAGCCTGGAATGGACATGGCCCAGTTACTGGTCTTAACGTATAGAAACATTTTCTAGTTAAAGTTAACCACTAAAAGCTTTATCATACTGGTCTTGTGATGTTCCAGAGAAAGCAGACTTTCCTCCCACTGTATCAGCTGACTACCTTAGTTTATTGACACACTCTCAGTCAATCCTATAAATTTCTGTTGTTCACAAAGAAGAATGTTAAATGTTTCCAAACTAAAGTGGTTCCACCCATTGCTATTCGTGAGCAACTGCTTTTTTTGAAAGTACATTTGGCACATTAGGAGGGTAAAACAGTAGATTTATTAAGCAGCAGATCGAGCGCAGGTTATCTTATGAGGAGCAGAACACCAAGAAACAATATTTTTTTGTGAAATATATTTTACAAAATCCACTAAATTTTGTGGGTGTTAACATCATATTTGTCTTCCATTCTCCAGTGCTGTGTACATCACTAGAAATAAGCAAAACTTTTAAACTGACATTTTTTTTCCTGATGCTATCATTAAATGTATATTACTGCCTTTGACTGAAGTAGGCTTTAATATATTATCTTTAAAACTATCTTTCACTGAAAAAAGCGCTGCTTGTACACGACTGCCAGTAGGTTGGTTGCTGGTTTTAAAGAAGTGTCAACATGCTCACATCTGTTCTGTAAAAGTCATGAAAAACTGGTTAGAGTTTATAATCAATTATAATCGATATGTTACTTTAGCTGCAATATTTATTGCTTTTGATGAAGATGAGACCTTTCCTTTCAGAAAAAAACAAATACAGAAATAACAAAAGCCGAAGTCTCTACAGTGTTTTCTTTCAGGTCTTATTTAAGGTCAAAGTGTGGAAAGAATAGCAGCAAAAAATGTTTAAATATGCAGCATTAAAGAATGCCTGCAGGCTTTCATACACACACATTAGATGTTGACATATGTAATGGATTTGATGATCTGCCTTACTTTGCTGCTTATTATGATGAAAAAGAAAACTGCAAAAGTCACTACTGAGCAGGAGGGGTGTTAGGCGAAAAGCATAAACAATCTGAATCAAAGAAAATAGTAGTTCTTAACAATAGCTTTGTTCACAGAGACATGTTTGTGTTGAAACCACTAAACTAACAGAATGTCCAACAGACGCTGTTTTAGCCAAAGGATAAACTGCAATTTAAAACCATCTTGGTTTATCATACTGTGGCAGTTTTCTCTTCTGAGATTAATCATCAAGATAGATTTAGAGCAAATTTATGAAAAAGAAAAAGAAAATTAGAAAAATAAACCCCACTAAAATGGCTCTTTCAAAAGAGTTGGATGCATTTAGTATTCATCAGAAATCTGTCTGTTTCCAACAAAAGATGTAAAAGCTGCTACAGGTAAAACTATTTGTTCCCTTTTTTCAGATTTCATCTCATTTTTATCACTTTTAATAGCTTTAAATGGTGAATATGAGCAGTGTTAGTAAAAAAATGTTATTGGGCTGATTAAAAAAACATAATAAGGCTAAACTTGAAGGATAGTCCCTGTGTGAACAAATAGTTGCCCCTGTAATTCATCACATTCTCGGAAAGCAGATTTTGACATCATGATCTGGGCTGAGAGAGAAAGCAACACATCAGGAACTAAAGTAAAGAAATACAATAAATGATAAGAAAAACAATAAATTATATCTATCAGTCTGAATGTCTTACAAAGGCATCTCCAGGGTAATGAATCACAATTATAGACTGGACAGAAATGGAAACCAGGGGACAGTTCAGAGGGAAAAACCAATGCTGACCAGGAAAAAAAAACTCAAAGGTCCATCTTGCATTTTCCGGAGAAAGAAATTATCTAAGAGACATTGGATATTTAATAGACTAACTGGAAACTTTTAAAAAGTGGCTTTCAGAAAAACATTATCCCAGCAGTTGTGGTGGTGTAACAGTCAAGAGCAATTTTACTGCCTCAGGACCTCATAACTTTGTGTTATTGATGGAACAGTGGGTTCTTCACTGTCTTAGAAATCCATAAAGGGTATCTAATACCTGATGTTTTTATAATTTGAAAAACTTACAGACGTAAATAAATAACTACCGTACATACCCAGGGGAAAAAACTATGACTTTCTTTCATTTTCTGACTCTAAAGCTGAGTAACATTTTAATTTTGTTTGTTGGTCAAATATCATCAGGAAAATTATTCCCACTTTTCCTTTAAATGCATCATTTTATATATTTTTCAGTAGTATCTGATAGAATTTGTCTTTAAAGAGCATGACATGCTCAGGTATTACTGGTGTCCGTCTACAAGCTTCTCGCAGTGGCTGTGTGGTATTTAGATCCTCACCTTCTGATAAAATAAGTGGAATTGAGTCCAACTTGTTGAACACCTTGCTCTCTGACTCCCTCTTGCTCTATCTGCTTTATTTTCTTGAGGGAGGGAGATCAGAGCTTTGTGATGGTTTCCTCAAAACAATGACTTTGCTGTATATTTAAGGACTCATCTGTGTTCAACCCTTTCTAACTTGAAATGTTTTTCTGTGCCTCCACATAATGTTTTTTGCTCAGGATTTATGTTTTTGGTCAGTCCCCCAGTTTTAATAGTAAAATGACATGATATGATGATCTCTAGAGGGGTCTGGCTGCAGAGCTGCACTGTGAGGTCCCCTATGCTGTTAGAACCGGAAGTTTATTCAAAGACTTTCAATGTAAAAGCGACGTTGATTCAAAGCCTTTCTAAAGCAAAAGCTTATTTCTATAAACTCCCCATTGTTATGCTTGAAACTTATGTACACTCACAATCCTACTCTACTCCCCACCAAGCTCCTATCTGGAATAATAGATATGTGCTACACAGAAGTAAGTCTCTGTATTTGTATCGTTGAATGGAAAAGGGCATTTGTTCTACAAGACATTTTCTAAACGACAATGAAGTTTGGCTGTCCTATGAGGATTTTTGCTTACTGTATAATTTAAACTGCTCCTATGCTCCGTTTAACACTGTCATAAACTCTAATCCAGCAGCAAACACGTGCTGCGTGCTATCCTCAAAGGCTCCGAATAAAACTTCTGGAAAAAAACATCCAGTCCTGACAGTGCAGAAGACCCCATTTTGCAGGTCTGCAACAAAGTGTCCTGATAGTGCAGGTCTGCAGCCAGACTCTCTTGAACATCTCTGTACTTAGCAGTTGAGTAGGTGTTATCAGGCTTTCAAGCGTTCCTCTTTTTACTCCTTATGTAACTAATGTTATTTTGGCCAGACACTTTGATTTTTCTTTTATCACAAGACAGGGCATGCCTCCAACTTTAAGGTCTTTATTCCAGTGTGTATTTACAAATCATGATCTGTTTTTGTTATGTTGATTTTTTTTGTAGTAATGGCTTCCTCTTCTTTAAGTTGTCTTTTTTGCCCTGTTCTTTTTCCTTTTTATCCAACATAGGATGTGAAAGTTGCTCCAGTAAAAGAAGTAAAAATCGTTTTTTAGCTCTTTTACAAAATATCTTCAGTTTTTAAGTCTAGTTAAAGGTTTCAGATGATCTTAATAGAAAGTTTGATAGAAAATGCAGTTTTTAAATTATGATTTTGTTGAATAAGACAATAATGTTTTCCTTAATGAGCAGTCCCTGTGTGAAAAGCAATTGCCCCTGTTGGTGTGCGATTTGTTAAACACTGAATCATGACACTCTTATAACTCTCTGTTTATTCATAATTATAGTTGTTTGGGTAGAAGAATGTGAATTTTGAAGAATCACATAAATGATCAAGAAGTTCTGTAACTTTATGTTGTGGTATTTGGCAAATAGACAAATATTAGGTAATCTTTCTGACCTAAAGCAGGAAACATGTATTTTAATTAATATCAGACACGTAGAATCAAGTGGTCACTGTCTCACTGAATCGGGTGTGTGAATATTGGGTTTTAACTATTAGACAAAAAGCAAAATCTGAATACATCTCTTTGGTGGGAAACACATTTTACAGAAACCTTTTGCTTCACATTTCATCATCTGCCTCATTTTAGCCTCAGCTCTTCTGTGTCCAATCACTAGTTTTTGGGTTCATTTTTTTCATTTGTATCTGTCCTTTTGCATGCATGCCCTTGGGCTCATTGAAATGTGAAGCTTTTTTGCAAATGTGCAAAATGTATCATGTGCAGAGGTGTGGCTATTCGTCGCCCCACTGTCACAATATTTTATGGATTAGCCGTGTGAGCACCGTCTGCTCCACTCGTTGAAACAGATACAGATTAAAGCTATCAGTGTCACAGGATTATCCCGTCCGGCTCCCTGCTGTACCCGAAGCCCCTCACTGAGGTTTTTAGTGTCAGTAAAGTTCAAAGTGAAGGAGTGACACATATCCATTTGACGCACACACCCACGCTGAGAAGAAACAACCTTTTGGACTAATCTCTCCATCTAACCCACTTAGTATTGTCTGCTTACTGCCTACACACCAACCCAGACAGGTCCTGTCTGAATTCAGGGACATTTATAGTGTGGGCACAACAGTGTGAACCTCTTTCAAGGTTTAAATTATTTATAGCATTGTGGCAGTAAATGGTTGTTACGCGTTTTTTTTTTAAGTGAAGAGTTAGTTTAAAATGTCCTATGAAAAATGGAGGATGTTCTTTAAGCAGCATACATATTCCTATTTAAATTATTGTCTCTGGATTTTTTTTAACAGATTGTTTCAGCTTTGTTGAATTGTTCTTTAACTGTGGCTGTCAGGAAATGTATTTAGTTTCCTGTCTATGCTTTTTTTCAGCACTATTTCATCTGACTCTGATCCAGTTAAAAATCTAGGCCAGATTTTGACTTCTGCAGTTTTGGACATTTTTTGCAGATAGACTCAGAAAATACACACAATCCCTGAATCCCCTTGTTAAAAAGAACATAACAGTGGGTTGCCTTCTGAGTCAGAAAGCCTCTTTTGTTTGGTGAAACATCCTTCTTTGCAATCAGGGGAAAAAGTGATCAGCAGAGGGGTAACTCTCAACCAAAATGTAAGAGGTATTCAGTAAAGTGACTTGCTCCTCTCTTACTGTATTGCAGCTTCATGTTGACACTGTGAGCTTTGAAACTGACAGTATGGAGTAGGTATGTTTCCAATCAGCTTTTTCTAATGGTAAATGGCAATGATAAATGGTCTGTAGTGATATAGTGCTTTTTCAAGCCAGAGAACTTGACCGAAGCCATTTATACTAGATTCAGTCAGTCACCCATTCACGCACACACCAATGGTGGAAAGCTACATTATAGTCATAGCTGCCCTGGGGCTCACTGACAGAATGTGCATTTTAAAGCATCACATCAGAAAAGCTTGATGGAAACGGCAATATTTTTTCTTTTTTACTTATATTCGCAAAACAATTTATAAGCTCACTTGAGGTAGTTTTTGGTTTTTGTTAAAGGGGTTGATGTGCTAATTGGAAACACTTTTTTTCGAATCAGACCTTACAAATTTTTACCTGGCATGACTGATCAGCTGTTTCCGCTGTCTTAATGGAATGTTCCTATCATGCGCATCAACATGACTGGAAGCAACATCGCCATTACTGACATGTTAGGAAGTTATGTTTATGTTTATTCCAAGTAATACATTTTTCTGTCAATTTTTTTTCTCTAAAATGGTAATGAGTTTAGTTTCTCTATGGGCACTGATTTGACTTTTGTTGGAAATTTTCCTGGAAAAAAACAACCTGTTCCTTCAAGAAGTTGTATCTTGACTTTAAATTTGGCAGCTTGCTGTCATTATAACCTTACTGCAAGTTAAAATCAAATAAATTGGTTGAGGTTTTTTTTTTGGCTCTAATCATCTAAAGGTCAAACAAAGCAGCATGTCAGTTTTGATCACTCTGCTCATGTTGCCTCACTGACTCAAATTACTGACCATAGGGAGAGGGTGCTGCTACAGTAGGTTTCATCATGACCATCATCTCTCTCTGAAAATTAGATCTGCCATTTTATTCCCTTCATTGCTAACTGCAACGTACTGTAATACACATCAGATCAGTGAAGTTATATGAGTTTACCACAATTACTTCAAGGAGGTGAAGGCTGAAAAATTCTACTTTATCTGAAACAGAATTAAAGTCCAACAGGAACATAAACGATAATGAATGTTTATTGAGCGTGATTATAAGTCATCTTTTTTTTTTATATGCCCCCCTCCATACCATTTCTCCTATTCTTTATTCTACTCTTCAGTTGGGCATAAATCAGGTGACTGAGCACAGACTTAGTACAGGCCTTACAGTTACTTGGAAATTGAATATACAAATGTCAGCTTTTCTGTCAAATGTAAAAACTCGTCAAGTGTGCACTCTGGAATATTAGCGAAAATGAAAAGCTTTCCGTGATAATCTGCTGACTGCTTGATGGCTTCAAATGTCCATGATTTCATAAGAGCTTTTTATTGAGTTTATTTCAGTGATAGGCAGATAAAAACTGAGGAAGAGGTGGTACAAAAGGAAAAATATTTGGTTGCTCTGCTGGCCAGATATAATGTCCAAAGGTTGAAATACATGACAGATATAAAGTCCATTTACCTAAGAGCTCTCAGTTACAATCAATAAGCAGAACTTGGCAAAATGTGTCTTGTCTAAACAATGTAATGTTTTTAATCAGATAAGGTTGCAGGTGAAAAAGCTGTTGTGCAAAACATCTGGCTCTGGTTCTCAGTGTTTTAGCCTCTGCAAAGTGCTGATGCATACATGGTACACATCTGCTCATTAGGTCAGCAAGCTAAAACAAGACTATTTTTAGCTTTTGGGCCGATTTCCTCACATTTCTCATGCCTCACTGTAACAGCTGGCTCAAGGCAGACTGTGCCTTCATCTCTGTCTGGATGGCTGTTAGATTTGGTCCTGACACAGCTTTAACATCTGTTACATGGTAATTTGTAGTTTGTAATACAGATGTGAGGGCTTCTAGTTTGCCTGTTCCTAGGGGACAGCAATAATGGGATGGATGGATGGATGGATGGATGTATGGATGGATGGATGGATGGATGGATGGATGGATGGATGGATGG
>NW_015151114.1:215304-220874 GCF_000732505.1 Cyprinodon variegatus
TGCCTGTTCCTAGGGGACAGCAATGATGGGATGGATGGATGGATGGATGGATGTATGGATGGATGGATGGATGGATGGATGGATGGATGGATGGATGGAAAAAACATATTTAACATGTTATCAAAGTACCTAAAAACATAGCAAATTAAAAAACATTGCTTAAGCTTCTTTTTAAAATAATCAGCATTGACCAATATAAATCAAGGGAAGTTTATTCAACATATAAGAATGTAACTGTCTGGGACTAATTGCAAAGGATTTTAAAACTAGTCTGAACAGTAATATCTTACTACCTGATCTAGGAGTACAGAATGATGAGGTCAGAGGATGTACTGGTATTAGAACTATTCAGATCCCTTAAAACTAAGAAAAATACTTTAAAACAATTATTTTATTAGTAAAAAAGTCCTATTATGTGCCATGTGGAATAAGACAAAATCTTTTTATCTATAAATGTCTGCTTAAATGATGCTTGGACACCTCCTCGTCTGTGTGTTTGAAGGAGTTTTTACTGTCTATGGGGAAGCAAGAAAGAGCGTTCAGGATCATTTCCTGTTCTTGAGCCAAGCACTGAGGATCTTGTCTTCCTCGACAATGTCAGCCTACTGATTCATGCCATGACTCTGCAGCTGACCCGTAGGACGACTGTCAGGGGGGATAGACTGTAAAGACAGGTTGCATCTATCAAATGGCCAAGGAGCAGAGAGAGTGCAATCACACAGACACACACCAGAAGAGCCCCCCACCCCACCCCTCCTCCCACACACACACACATACTGATGTTTTATGCTTCTAATAGCTGAAAGATTAAAGTCACCAAAGAGTAGAAAATCGATCAACTAAATGCAATGCAATTCTTAGCTTGAAAGCTATTCATGGGTCACTTATACCTTCAGGAAAAAAACATTAAGCATTTGTGTTTAGCTTCAGTAAGGTCACTAGCACCTAACCAAAATACCCCTCAACCTCCTCTAACTGAATTGAAAACTATTTAAGTACTGCATTCTTTGATTCTCACCACTCAAAGATCATTTGCACAATTTATTTTTTTTTTTACCAAAAGGCTGAAATGATATAGAACAAATAATATGATCATAGTAACTTTAGACCAGAGCCTTCATGTATGCTAATAAAGCAGTTTAAGACATTAAGATAATATTTCTCCATGCCACATTGCCCTATTGAATTAATATGTCTTCTTTAAGCGCTCATTCTGAATGGGAATCATGGCTGTGTCTGTGTTTCTCTGTTGTTGTTCTATTTTAATAAGACAGAGGATGAAAAATAACAGTAGCATTGGAAAATTACAAAATAATTTAAACATAAGTTTTGTTAAATTCAGCGGTGTGTATGCGTTTAGTGTACAAACACAAAGTGCAAAAGGCTGTTCTATTTTAATAAGACAGAGGATGAAAAATAACAGTAGCATTGGAAAATTACAAAATAATTTAAACATAAGTTTTGTTAAATTCAGCGGTGTGTATGCGTTTAGTGTACAAACACAAAGTGCAAAAGGCGACAGTAGAGAGGAAAAACTCCCCTTTAACAGGAATAAATCTGCAGCAAAACCAGGCTCAGTGTGATTGGCAATCTGTCGAAGCCGACTGGGGTTTAAGGAGACAGAAGCAGAAAAAGACATGAATGAAATAAATCCTTGAGAGCTCGGGCCCCCGGCAGAAGACTTTGATGCTGTGAATCAACATATTGCTGTATAAATAACTGTCACGATTCAGAACAGAGGACCCAATACTCAGGCAAGACAGACAGTGGGATTACTCAAAAAGCATTTATTGAAATAAAAAGTCTGTGATAACAGCCGCAAGGATGTCTGAGGCAGGAAACTCTGGTTCAAAATTTCAGTCCATTGCCAGAGAATGAGATTTGATCCAGGCGATGGGCTGTCAACAAGATGCAGCAGGCACCGCCCAGAGTGTCCCAGATGCTGCAGCCCCGGACAACATGCAGGAGTCCGAAGCCAGGTCAGGCAAACAGATCAGAACAGGAACAGACAGGCTCAGTGGTTGAGAGGCAAGACAGGTCAGGATCAGAAAATCAGAAACGCCAAAGTACTCTAAAAATACTCTCACCATGGGTAGAGAGAACAAGAATAATCTGCAGTGTGGGGACTATAAATAGGATATTCACGACGACTGTACTGCTGCTGAAGCTCCTCCGAAATGTTATTAGCATAGAGAACAGTAATGAGAAGTTAGGTTTCCATTCTTTGCCTGTTTTATGTGTCAACTGTCACAATTGTTAGGCAACAGATGTACAGACAGTGAAAGCCAGAGAAGAATGGACCTGTTTAAATCCGCAGCCAAAACGCTTCCAACTTCCTTATTTTCAAAGACCTCGAAGATCCCAGTCCAGATAGACCTAATCTTTGGAGGATGCAGCCTGGGAAATCAAACACACCCATTTAGTTAAAATGTCCGTAATGGTGAAGTTGCTTGCAGCCATGTTTACATGCATGATAGGATAATCTGTGAACTGGTGGAAACAGCTTATCCATCATATGAGGTAAAAATTTGCTACGTCAGAGCTGATTCTTAAAAAACAGTTTCCATCTCCCATTTTGCACATTGACCCTTTTTTGACAAAGCCTAAAACCCCTCAAAAAAGTGTAAAACTTTTACGAATTTCAGTGAGTTTTGCCACTTCCAAACTAGTTTACTGATGCGATAAAAATGTATTAGAAAAAGTGTCATGTAGTTTGAAGTTTTTTTTTACCAACACATAGAATCACACGGAGTGAATTTTAAGGTTTCATTTGCAAAAGCAACAAGAATCTGGAAGCTGAGAACTTCAGGAAGTCAGTTAAACTTTTTGGTTGGTCTGAGGAGAGAAAGCAGACTGGTCAGGAATTAGTTGGTTGATGACATCTGATGACTGATTGATTAGCTTACTTAAGAGATTAAGGTCAGGTAGCATGGATCTGTAGGGGTTTGCAGACTGTTTGCAGAGGTCCAGGAGAATGTGAGTGAGATCAGAAAGCAATGGTACTTGCAAGAGATGTGGTGGAGAGCGGTTAGGGAGTTGATGAAGACTGAGAACTACTGCACACAGGTGAGACCTTTTCCATGGTTTTTCCGAGGTTCACTGTCTGGAACAATAAACACATTAAAAGAAATTCTCAACAAGACAAATTTAAACAAGAAAGATATTCCTGGTTTAAAACCAGAGAGATACGTCAAAATACAAATGTGTCTTCTTTCCACCAACTGGCTGGCAGTGCACAGCAGGTGTTAGGTTTTTGCATGGTTGATGGATTATTTTTTTTTGCTCCACATAACCTAAGATACGATGTCTGGTTACCCCAATACATTCTCTGGTATCTCACTTTTTTTTTTGTATACAGTATTTAGCTTTTCAGATCTGTCTTTTCTTCTCTTGGGGCCTGTTCCAATGAGACAATGAGGTTTACTGCTCAGTTGTTGTGGTCATGGTGAGTTGCAGCCGACTGACAGCAAAAGCCTGAGTAGCAGATGAGAAGTGGGTCGGTTTGTGCAACAGTCTGTACAGAAGCCTCTCTGTGTCGGAGTTTTGTCTCCAAATAAAATAAAAGCTTGTGCTAGTTTCCTATCAGATCCTCCAGAATACGGACATAAAAACAATGGTTATTTTACTGACTTAGAAAAAAGCTGAGGAGCGTATTTCAGTCACACAGAGATTGGTCTCTGCATTTGTGGAGAAGGGTGTGAGAGTGTATACACAATTTATATGCCATTGTTTAAATGTAGTTTGAATCTGGTTTTATCTGCTTTGATACCATTAATGCCATCACAATGAGACAGTTTGATATAATTAGACATTCAAGAAGCTGTTTTCTAAAGCAGGTGTAGACTTATAGCAAAGCCTGTAACCTGGAAAAACTGGACACTTTTGCATCTTTTAACTGCCTGACATCTTGTGGACTGTGCACATTCAGCACAAACTGAACATATATTATTCATCTGCTTGGCGCTTCCTCCCTCGAATGCCAGCATCAGAGAGCATTTTAACATGATCCCCCCTCATTATGATGAAATATTTTCACTCATTTCCTCTCTAAAAAATTAACAAGCTAAACGTTGAGAGTTTAATGTGTAGGCCTGGCATCAGGGCATTTTGTGTTTAGAAAGAAAGAAGTTTTTTCCTTTACTCTGTACTTATTAATTGGAAAAAGTATGCCTACTGACTGAGATATGATAAAGATCCAATGCCAAGTGCTCTTTGACAGTTTCTGTGTTGAAAACAGTAAGTGGGAGTAATCAACGGTTGCCTAAACCAGAGTTAAAGGACAAGTGATTCATCTTATCTTTGTGCTAGGAGGACTGAAACGATTTAATTCTTAGCAAGCAAACTGCCAAACCTACGCAACCGTCCGTCATTGTGATCAAACATATCATATAATTTTACAGCAACTTGCATGTTGAGAATCTCATCATGTGCATATATTGGGTGTTAATGAATTCATTGTGTTTGTCAAAAATGGAGCAGACGGTCTCAGTGCTGTAAGGCAGACAGAGTAGATGCTGAAATAATGCAAGATGCATCAGCTAGAGGAAAGTTCTGCCTTTCACAAGGCTCTCAGCTTCCATGTTTCCCAGAAGAAGAGTCGTATAAATTAAAGAAAAGACAAATCATCACATTACATGTAGTGCAACATAGACTCATTATAAAGCTTTTTACAGCTTTTTCTACAAAGATGATTTGTTACACATTTTGTCTTGGAGATCCCGTGATTTTAAGAAGTATTAATACCACCTAAACATTTTCATATTTTTGTCACATTACAACTACTAAATAATGCTGAATGAAAATTAGCAATGTGTGAAATTTTAAAAACTCACAAATTTGAGTGAAGGGTACATTTGTATAAGTTTCCATTAAACTAGAGCACTGTTTAAATCAAAATTGAAAGGATTATGGGACCTCTGTTGATCAATCAAGACATAGCCTATCCCCTAAACAGAAGTGACAACACAAGTTAGTGAACTGATTAGTGAATTGGTAATTCTGGATGAGTTATTACTCCAGAAATCAACAGAAAAGGTGGAGTAATCTAAAAACATGCCAATTCAAAGACATTCAATTAAAAAATATGGCTTCCAATGAAAAGGGGCACAATTAGCACAAATAAATGATACAAAGTCTTATTAAAGTTTGCCACGACCCCGGTAGGGGGTACTCCGAACATGTCAAGGAGGGAGCTCTTGACAGATGAGACAAAATTAAAAGTTTACTCAGACACACCAGTCATGCCAGCATTATGCTGGTGATCAGAGGATCAGTTTATACATCCATATCAAGTTCAGTACCAAAGTTGTCTCCAACTGCAATTGATCTTGACCAAATGTCCCAATTCAGCCAAATAAACTACAAAAGCTTAGAGGAAATCATTCAGCAGCTAAGTTCCTCCTCCTGCTGCCTTGATGTTCTACCCACAGCTTTCTTTAAGAAAGTTTTGCCTGTCATAGCATCTAATTTGACTCAGATAATAAACACGTCCCTTCTGTCAGGTGTTTTCCCGCTGTCCCTAAAACCAGCAAATATCAAACCACTGCTGAAAAAGAACAATTTAGACAAAC
>NW_015151114.1:222448-233081 GCF_000732505.1 Cyprinodon variegatus
CCTTGCCTTGATGAGGTTGCCTTTATTTTGCAGGAAAAGGAATGCTGATTAAAGTTAATATTAGACTTATTTAAAAATAAGTCCAGGACAAAAAGAAAGCATGTTCTTGGCACCAAAAGATGGAAGGATCTGCTGGATAGCCACCTACCAGTAGAACCTCAACCTCTAAAATTAAACCAGAACAAAAACTGCTTTTGACAGTTAATGGATTTAATCTCATGTATTTTTCATCCTTTGTTTGTCTTTCTTTATGTTGCAGGTGTCTGGTGCACTGACCCTGCCTGTATCAGGCGAGGAGTCAGAGGACCAGCGCCATGACTGACTCTTCTGGCCCAGGTGGTCATGCCCTAGGGCCTTGGCCAAAAGTGTGGAAATGGGTTTTGACTTCCTCGCTGGTTTCTGTCATAGCTTTAACTATGCCAGAGACTGCCAAGGCCTGTCCTCCACGATGTGAGTGTTCAGCCCAGCTCAGATCTGTGTCATGTCAACGGCGGCGGCTCACAAACATCCCAGAAGGCATTCCAACTGAAACAAGGGTCTTGGACCTCAGCAAAAACCGGCTCCGTTGGGTGCAGGCAGGTGATCTAGCACCGTACCCTCGGCTGGAGGAAGTGGATCTTAGTGAAAACCTCATCGCAACATTGGAGGCCAATGCCTTTGCAGCACTTCAGAATCTTAAAGTTCTCAAATTAAGGGGGAACCAGCTGAAGATAGTACCCATGGGGGCATTTGCCAAATTGGGCAATCTTACCAGCCTGGATCTAAGTGAGAACAAAATGGTGATTTTGTTGGACTTTACCTTCCAGGATATGAGGAATCTAAAGCAGCTAGAAGTTGGGGACAATGATCTGGTTTACATATCCCACAAGGTAAGCTCTCTTGTCATTACAACAAAAATGCTAAAAAAAATTCTTCCTTATGTGTCCCTTTTTATGCTGTCCAGCTCATTCTGTAAATATCTAAAAGCAAGCATTGTTTGCCTTTGCACATCTTTAAGAATGACTATTTTCCTCCCCCTTGGTTTTCACTCCAGGCTTTCTCAGGACTTTTGGGACTAGAGGATCTCACAATAGAGCGCTGCAATCTCACATCCATTTCTGGCCAGACACTGTCCTACCTCCACAGCCTGGTCACTCTTCGCCTTCGACACCTTAGCATCTCTGCCCTGGAGGATCAGAACTTTCGCAAACTGACCAACTTGCGGGGTCTGGATATCGATCACTGGCCATACCTTGAGTATATCTCCCCTCTCAGCTTTCAGGGCCTAGACCTTCACTGGCTCTTCATCACCAACACAAACATCACCTCTGTCCCCTCAGCCTCCTTCAAGAATCTGGTGCACCTTACCCACCTCAACCTGTCCTACAATCCCATCACCACACTAGAGCCTTGGGCCTTCAAGGATTTACTGAGGTTAAAGGAGCTCACCATGGTAGGCACTGGGTTGCTGACGGTTGAGCCTCAGGCCCTTGGGGGCCTCAGACAGATTCGAGTATTAAACTTTTCCTCCAATGACCTGCAGACTCTGGAAGAAGGGTCCTTCCACTCTGTTAACAGCCTGGAAACCCTCAGAGTGGATGGAAATCCCTTGTTGTGTGACTGCCGTCTGTTGTGGATCCTGCAAAGACGCAAGACCCTCAACTTTGACGGCAGAGTGCCGGTGTGTGCAGGGCCGTTGGAGGTACAGGGGGTCAGCATCAGCTCCTTCTCTGATTCTGCTCTCTTCGATCATTTTACATGCCAGAAACCTAAGATACGGAACCGTAAGATGCAACAGGTAATGAGGATGGTTCCATTTATATATTTTTTAAGTAGCTTAAATGTTCTCTAATATTGTTGTATGTTAATATTTTTTATACTGTGTACACTGAATTTTCAATGTATCTTCAATCATGTACTCTACTACCTCTCCTAGGTGGTTGCTCGGGAAGGCCAACCAGTGAGTTTTGTGTGTCGAGCTGATGGAGATCCTACACCAGCTATTATCTGGATTTCACCGCAGCGTAGACGAATCACAGCAAAGAGTTCAGGTCGAATCACTATTCTCCCCAGTGGTACTCTGGAGATTCGCTATGCTCAGGTCACTGACAGCGGGACATACATCTGCATCGCCACGAATGCTGGGGGTAATGACACTTACTTCGCCACTCTCACAGTGCGAGGTCAGCCCTTAGATTCTGCCTCAGCCTTTTTTCTTAACCGCTCTCTGTACACCGGAGAGTACTTCAACGACACAAATATAAACAGCACACGGGTTTACATTAAGTTCACCTTGGACCTGACCACCATATTGGTCTCAACGGCTATGGGTTGCATCACTTTTCTGGGAGTTGTTCTCTTCTGCTTCCTGCTGTTGTTTGTGTGGAGTCGGGGACGTGGCCAGCGCAGAAACAACTTCACAGTAGAGTACTCTTTCCGGAAATCTGAACCCAGCACAGGGAGCTCTACAAGAGGGACCAGGAAATTTAATATGAAAATGATATGAAACAACGCAGCCAGGGGTCCCTTGGGGGAGGCATGAGCACGTCCCAAAAACGTGTTTGATAGACGCAAACGCACACAGTTGCTAACTCACAAAGAAGTTTTAAAGCACAATATGTGTTTATGCCTATTGTTCTACTCTAAAATGAGTGGAGTTCACACATCAAAAACTTAAGTTCTCATTTAATTTGGCTTATGTGAGAAGATGAAATGGCTTGGATATCACCACCTTGAAATGGTGATACTCCATCATATATCTGGTGATTCTCATTCATTGAGATGCAACAGGAGTTGCACTCTTTTGATTATTTCAACAATAAAAAGAAAAGGTCAGACATTGCTAGTGAACCTAGTGGAGACCATTAATTTAAGTGTTCATTCGATTTTTACTTCTTTGTGAGATTCCACCCAAGTATGAGCTGTGTGAGTTTGGGACGAGCGTGCCGGTCAAGAGTTGCTGTGGCTGCCTGTGACTCAGACAATTAAAAATTAGAAACACCAGGCACAGGCCTCCAAAGGAACTA
This sequence comes from Cyprinodon variegatus, assembly GCF_000732505.1. NCBI lineage: Eukaryota > Metazoa > Chordata > Actinopteri > Cyprinodontiformes > Cyprinodontidae > Cyprinodon > Cyprinodon variegatus. The sequence goes on from NW_015151114.1 coordinate 225,454, forward strand.
AACAAACCAATGCAAAAAAGAACAAATGGTCCAGGTTGATGTGCACTGGTGTGTATTCTGGGTAGTAGGAGCAAGACAACATATGCCTTTTTGACCTGTGTTTACACTCCCCTGCACAAAGCCCTGAACCCTGTTCTCTGCTGTGTTGGTGGCCACCTAACCCTCCTAGTGCTGCCCGGGGGGAGCAGCCTGGAGAGTTGGGTAATACTCAGAGGCAAAGACAGGTCATGCAGTTCCATAGGACAAACACCTCTCTAAGTTGGGCAAAAATAGCATCTATAACATAAAGCACATTTTCTCAGGAAGAGTAAAGGAATGAGACAAAAAAATATGATTTAATCAACATGTTTATTTGTTAAATGTAACATTCCAGCAATACTGTATGTATAGCCATATAGTCAATATTCAGTCTCCACGAGGCAAAGGAATTTTGTGACAGAAGAAACAAAGCCATAGTTTGTGTAGGTTGAATTTTTATATAGAGTGTGCCTGATCTAGAAATAAAATTATCACTACTGCCATTTTACAAATTCATTGGTTTTCACTAGGTTTGCAGTACATTACACAGAGTAACAAAAAACACACAGGAACAACAGTCATAGTTGCACAAGTGCAAACAATGCTGACACAACATACACAAGAACATCACAAGTCTATAGCGATGATGCTGACTTCTCTTTCTGTCTCTGGGATCGGCCGGTGCGTGAATGTCTCTGCCCCCCTAGCCCAGTGCATCCCCCCCCAACCCCCTATCCCCTACACCCCCACTGGGTCCTCCTTTGGGAGGGGTCCCTGGCTGGAGAACGAGGATTCAAATGTAAATGAAGTTTTGTTCACCCTACCCACACCATGTGCATCGTATAGTGGAGAGTAGTACTGTGGTCTTAATGGCATTTTTTTTTTAGCTCTGTTGCACATTAGTTTGTCCTTTTTTTTATTCTGTTCAGTTGTTGTCCGTGCTCTTCTCAATGTTACTGTTTAAAGTACCTCATCTTCCATGGGTGACCATTTTGTTCTCAACACCTTTCAGAGTACAATTGAAAGACCCTGTGAACATATTTGCATATTAATTTAAGCCATACCTAATAATATGTTTATAAATGTCAGCTAGAAAAAGCTGATGTTTCATATTAATGTAAAACTATGATCAGATAAACTAAGCCAAGAGTTTTAAACTCAAGTCCTTGTGGGCTGATAGCCTGCAGGCTTTATATGTGTCTCTCCCTTGATACACCCCAATTCAATAATTATCTCATCAGCAGAATATTGTAAGACCAGACTACATGCTGAGTAGGTATTTCAGCCATTCAATTCATGAGTAATTGATATGGGGCACATCTGAACCCCGGCGTTCAAGAGCTGAAGTTTAACACCTAAAGGACTATAATTCAATGGTTTAGATGTTTGTCAGAATATCAAACAAGAGAAAAATCATAGGAAAGGAGCACCTGCTGAGCTTTCTTTTCCTTGTGCTGAAGATAATCAGCAGGTGTTTTTGTCTTCTAGCAGAATGCATGAGATCAGCATTAATGCACTATTCGACAGAAAAAAGAACTAGGACATGAGAATACATTACAGCTGACTTGAGCACATTCTGTGTCAAGTCTTAGAACCATCAGCATTTGCTAATACAGGTTTTATGAGCCTCCACTGTCAAAATTGAAATCTCTTATTTACTTATCCAACAGAATGTTTCAGCTTCAATGTGAAAAAGTGGAAGTTCCCGTATTTTCCCGTAGCTATGTTTACTGGAAAAAAAGGAAAGTTTTGTTATTAATTTCTACCATGAAATGTGAAAAATTGTGCATTCCAGCTGTAGTTACTTGACAGAATGTTATAAAGAACCCAAACGCAGAAGTAAAGATTTTTCCTTATCTATAAACATAAAAATGTCCAGGCTAATTTCAGTTTTCAATATGACACACACAGCATGTGAATAAATCCAGTCAGAGCTGAGAAATATACGTAGTTCATTTAATGATGACTTGTGTCTCAATATTCAACTGTACTGTAAGATATATATTATATCTTGTACCTAATAGACTGACTATTTATTCTGTTTAAATCCATAGAATGGAGTGAATTAAATATCATTGAATTATTTTTCTAATAGTTATCAGCACCACATCAGTTAGCAAATCTCACTGGTTTTCAAACTTAAAGGTATAGTGGAGAATTTTTCGCAAATTTTTAAAAACTGTAAAAAAAAATGCACATGCACAACCCTATTATAAAGTTGAAAAATAAAAAAACTTATCTTCCGAGGAAAGTTACAATATAAAGGTAGATAACTTTTACTAGCAGTGATGTGAAATGGATTTCTCCAAATAGTGGAAATGTTGAGTAGAAACTTTGCAACCAAGGCATCAGATGGAAGCCCAACCTGTACTTTCAGTGTAAGCATTCATGTGAAATAATCTCCCAACACTCTGATCATGTTTCTCTATTCTGAGGCCTTATTTTCTTCTCATACACTTCGTAGACACATTTGTCTTATAACCATCTGCCATTTTCAAAGAACTGCGGTGAGAAAGGCGAGCTCCAATGACTGGTTAAAACCATAGCTCGACACATAAAAGTGTGCATGCACAGAAAAAGATAACTAACTAACATATCACCAGAATGATTGACAATCAGAGGGACCACTTATATTGATGATCCACCCTGAAAAAGAACATCCTCCACTATACCTTTAAAGCACCTAGCTCAGTGCTGAATGAAGTTTTTTTTGGAGGTGGTAAGTAACTTACATCTTTGGAAGTCTAAATCCAGAGTGTTTTTCAGACTATGAACATTAGAAAAACTCCCATACTGACTGTTTTACTTTTTACAGCTTTCCACTGGCTTACCCTGCAAAGACAATCTAAAAATAAGCCAACATTTATTGAATTAATAGTATTTACCCTTGGTTTCAGCAGGTAAATAATATAATTAACGAATGGGATTAGTTTTTTACTCTTAAAATAAGACAATTAGATAATATGTATTTAAAATAGAACAGTGCCATGTTTTTTTTTCTTATTTTAAATGTAAATTGTCCATTGGCAAAGTATCTCATTCAAGCTGTTTTCCAGCCTTTATTTTAAATATGACAAGTTGTTGTGATTTATTATTTAGAACTCCAACTTACTTCAGGGTGGCTTACTGATTTCAGATGTTCTTATTAAGCACCCTGTTTTTCCAAATTCCCTCTATTTTAAATTGATATAATTTAACAACACATTCAATAAAGTTAAATAGTGCAGTACTGGTCACATAAAATTGCTGATGTATGGCATGCAAATTGGCAAACTAATAGAAAATACTCAATTAAAGTAGGTCTAGAAATACTATGAATAGAAAATTATACTGAGAGTTGTAAGTTCTGTTCTAATAACTTAAGGACTAGAAATGGTTTTCAACAAAATATTATTATACTGTTTGTTTCAAATTTTCTATCTCAAGGGACCATTCAGTGTGAAATAGTTTGAAAGCTCTGAAAAAAAGACCTATTTTTATGGCACATTCGTGGTTTGCAGATAATTTACTGCAGAGGGAACTATTTTGTTCCTTTAAGATGATTTATGCAAACTCCATTTTTGTCCCTTGTCAGAGATGATGAAAGCACAGATTCTTTGTCAAGATGAATAACTAAACAGCTGTTGAAATATTCATGAGACCAAATGAGAATGGATTGCAACACTGGCCTGATTTTAATACTCCCGTTATCTTTATCCATTGCTTCTGTTGCTCTCGTGGTGTTGAGAACAGGATGTTGCTATCATAGATGTCACTCCTCCCCAAACCAGCCCTATGATGTTTCCCCTTTCCTGGTATTTCTCAGTGGAAATTAGGTTTAGAAGACAGTAAGAATGTCTGTAGTGATTGTTAATGGTGTTATTGTGTAAGCATCATGCAGAAATGTAAGTGTAGACGAAAGTGTGTTGTTATATTTCCTTCACTTGCCTCTTCCTGTTTATCCCCTGTCATCTCCCATTTTATTTCTGTCGTCTTCTTAGTAAGTCCTACCTCTGTCGTCCCTGTTCACAGTATTAGGCTGGAGTATGGTTGTGTGGTAGTAGAAACGTGTTCTGTGTGGTCGGTGAGTCGATGTTGTAGTGCAATGATCCATCGCTACTCGTCATGTCACCAAACAGAGAAGTGATCGGATCGATAAAGAATAAGATGAAAGGGGTGACCCAGGTTCCCTGAAAAAACAACAACAACAATAAAAACTGGTTCCATGTCACACCCGACCATTCCTTTGCAAACTCATCCTGAACATTTCCAGTCTGCACCGTGCTGCTCTGGGATCTACTTTGGATATGAGAACCATGGACTGTACTGTATGTATGTTGGATATCTTATAATTGTAGAAAGGTGGCTTGAGATTGTTTTGATTTTTTATTTACTTTTTTTGTAAAAGCCTACTCTGATTTTCTGCCTGCTGATTTAAGCTGGCCATTTATTAGAAAGTAATGTTTCTGAGATGGTCTGGGTGGGAAAGAAGTAATTATATCTGTTCCAACCTCATAAAATCCTTGAAAACCACAGAAAGTATTTTACAAGATGATCAGAAAGTTTGAGTGATACTTGAAATCTCCGTCTAAAGGTAATAACAGATTTTACAGAAATTCAAAATATTTTAATAGACAATAAATCCCGGCAAGCCGTTTTTTCTTATGGATTTCTCTAAAATGGCCATATGCGTAAAGTTCTGCAGCAAAGCCTTAACCTTTCTCTGACTAACAGTGTCTTATCTGTTTTGCTTGTTAATGTTGGAGACCAGATTGGTTTATTTTCTGCTTCTTCTGCTGGTTTTAAATGTAGATTCAAAGAATCCACTTCTGCTTCCTTTGGTTTATCCTTGCCATTGCAGTGCTGTCTATATGTGTTTCCCTGTAAAAGTATTCAAACCCCCTAACTTTTTGGTAATTCAACACCATACAGCAAAAGACCTTTATGTATTATATTGGTAATTTAAGCCCCTACCACGACTTAAGCCTTGCTGCTTGAGCTGGTCTTCTTCAAGGAATAAAAGACACCCTGACATGTTTATCCATGACCTGAAGACCAAGGTATCTTTGTCTTCATGTTTCTTTTTCACTAATGTTCCCTCATAAACTTCTAAGGCCACATTTGGACCATTTGCCACTTTTTTAAGTGGCAAATGGTAAATTAGGCTTTACACAAATGCAAGAAGCGCTTCTCCTTTTTTGTTTTCAAAAATATCTTTAAAAAAAAGCAAATTTTCTTAAAATGTAAATTTTTGTCTTAGCCAAGATCAAATCCTGATAAATGCACAGCCATCTATGGCTGCAGCGTGATATGAGGAAGGAGTATGAATACTTTTGCAAGGCAGTGCCAGATCTTCTACAGCACTTAAAAATTTCACTGCAAGACACTTTCCATTTTGGGAAGTCCTTATTCACACAATAAAGTGAAACCCCAGACATTATAATTAAGCCATTATTTGGTTCAAAGCCTAATTATTCCAATTTTGCTTTGTTATACTGTTTCCATGCAGCTTCAAATTATAGAAGGCTTTGCTTTCATTATGTTAAAATGTGCTCTTATTATTTCTGATGTTTAGCCTTCCATTTTAAATCTGTAATTTCTGCAGCATTTCTCTCCACCTCTGTCATTTCTCATTCTGCTTTAGCTCGGATAAATCCCTCTCCCACTCCACACCCTACAGCTGCTGTTTTGATTAGATTAGACTGGAGCTGAATTTATCAGAGCAAAGACGAGCAGTAACGAGATGACGGAGAAGTGAGCCCGTCTGATTGGGTGATTATTTGCCTTATTAGTTTCATTTCCTCTAAGAACACTGTGTCGCTTTAACGCTGAATTAAGGATTTTTTTTATTTTTTATTTTTGTGGAATCTGTCAAACATAAATTGCATCTGCTGTCACCTTTTACTGCAGGCCAACTGTCACTGCTAGCAGATATTCAGTATTATTTGAGCAGAGCTTTTCCAAGGCACCTTGGACAGATAATTGCTTTATCCTAACCTTGACCAGTGGACTGTAAGAAATCTCTCCATTTTGTTTGATTACACTGCCATCAAGTGGAAGAAATGAGAAAAAGCAGCACGTACAACCCTGCTGGTGCACCAGTATTTTTGTAGAGATTAACCAGATAGGTTGGAAAAAAAATAAAGAGAGCAAACTGACTGTTAGATTTATTCATCGGATCATTTTAGCAATAGCAATGGATGTGTGGGGACTGATCTGAGCTTAATTTGATTAAAATCTGCAGATCAGATAATGGACTCAGTCTGTAGATTACATTCATGACAGAAACTCCGAGAATCTAAAAGCTCTTTTCTTTCTCTGATCAGCAAATAATTGGTTCCCCTTAAGAGGAGAGACAGCCTCCAGCTTGTGGATTCAACAGGCTGAATCTATGCATGCCTTTTGTATAAAATGATTGGTAGTGCCAAACTCACACCTGCACCTGTACCAAGCACCAGAGGTGCCATTGTTGCTGCTCCTATACAGAGCAAATTAGCTTAATCCAACTGAAGCCAGAGGAGAGGAGTTTACAGAGTGCATTTACAGATATTTAACAAGAGGGTGCATCTTAAAGGTGAAACAAGTGTTTACTTGGGATGATTGTACCTTTACACATATCTAGTAACAGACTCTGATGTACAAGCTGTAGATAAAGTGACTGATATTCCATGCAGGCAAGTGGGACTGATCAATTCTGTTTGGGAATAAGATTATTTATGGCATACTTTTATATATTTTTCTGCTTTAAAGATACTTTGGGGTTTCTGCAAGGCGTTAAGAGCTGATTTAAAAGTGGCTGGCACTCATTCCCAGGTTGTTGTTTTTTTGTTTTTTTTTTTCTTAAGAAAAAGAAGGCTCCATATTGTTACTTTTTCTTTACTAAGCCTAATTAATGTGTCATACTCTCCTATTTTCATCAGGTTTTAGAGGAACCTTTTGCAGGTTTAGCTCTATATTTGTAAGGCATATGTACTGTACAAGATGGCTAATACTTGAAAACCCATTTTTTTTATTCTTTCCTTTTGTTTTCTGATTTTCTGCCATTTTCTCTGTTTTTACAAATCTATTTAAGAACAGATGCATTGACCTTTTTTTCCTTTTAGGTATTTATTGCAAAGTCTATGTGTTCTGTCAGACACGGTCTCTCCTAACTCATAAACCTTGAAATGAGTGCCCTGGGCTTTCACTACAGCACCTTGCAAAAATGTTCATTCCTTTTTCACTTTCAACATTTTTTCTTATAAAACCTACAAACTTCAAGATATTTCATAAAGATTTTAGACCAATAAAATTATTTAAGATTACTTTACGAATATATATCTGAGAAATGTTAATTACAATTATATTCTACCACGAAAATTTTTGCAGCCATTATAGCTCAAAGTATTTTAAAGTTCACCTCTAAGAGCTTTGCACATCCAAAAACTGACGTTACCTAGTCTGGATTTAAAAAAAAAGAATTAAAAACTGCATAATTTTCATATTTTTTATTAGGAAATTTTGAAATTAATGTGTCATTTTCCTTTAGCTTCACATTTATGAAACACTTTATGGTGATCTGTCATATGAAAGCCCATATAAATCCTGCAACATTTTACTGTAATTACATTGAAATTTAAACAAATAGTAAC
>NW_015151114.1:233091-254830 GCF_000732505.1 Cyprinodon variegatus
ATATATATATATATATATATATATATATATATATATATATATATATATATATATATACTGGAAATGCAGAGCTGACTGAAAGAGGAAAAGTTTGAATCGTTAAATAAATTGTGTTATATCTGTTATATCTTGGTATGAAGGACAAGTTCCCTCTTGGCCAGGACTCCTTTGAAAAAGAGGTTTTTAATCTCAATGGGATTTTTTTTCCTGGTTAAATAAAGGTTAAATAAAATAAGAAAAAACAAGTATAACAGACTGTTAGATATAAAGTAGTGAATTTAGACCATGTTCCACTTTAGCTACATCACCAACTGTGAGTTTTTAAAAGGCACATTTAATGCCAGAATATCTTGATCCTTGGATGACATGAAGGGAAGATGTAAATATTCAATCTTTTAGCCATATCACGTCATCAAATCTGTAGACTTCCTTGCCATGTCTGACAGAGGAAAATGACTGTTGAATTGTAAATAGTGTAGGTATGTTAACATAGGATTTAACTGCTGCTTCTTTCATCCAAGGATCACCCAGGCTTTGTTCAGTCCCATGGCTGTCTGGTCTCAACGGGATGGATAATAATATACTATGTCTATAAGGAACATATTTCTTTTTTATTTCAGTGTTTGTTTTATATAATGTTTTGTCTTGTAAATGAATTTCTCTTTCGTCATAAAAGCATGATGTGACTAACTGAATCCCATGTCTCTTTTTTGTGATCCATTGTCAAAATACACTGGAAAATGCTTTTTAAAAATAATAATTTTTTTAACCCATTCTGGAGCCATACTTAAAAAAACAGGGGTGGATTATGAAATTGCCTTAGCCTGATTAAAATAAATAAATAAAACAACATTAAAACACAATTGCAAGAATAAAAAATGAAAACAAAAACTGCTTTTTAAAGGTGTAGGGGAGGATTTTTGCAAACTTTTGGAAACACTTGCCCTCTGCACTTGCACACTTGCAAAATGCACATGCACAGCCCCGTACCTGCTCCCGAGAGGGAATGCCTATTAAACGCGTGCAAGAGCATTGCACAAGCCCATTTCTCCTTCTGCACGCTCTGTTTAAAAGTTGCTGTTTGCATCGCTCATACAAGCTTACTTTCCAAAAGAAGATTTGCAATTTTTCTACTATGTCACACTCGCCACCGGTAAGTGAAAATGGGGATGAGCATGTAGGGTGGCCTTACGTAAACATATCACCAGAATGCTTGACAATTAGGAGGACCACTTCTTTTTTATGAGAAAAGAACATCCTCCACTATACCTTTAAGGTTTCTGCATATCATTTATGATCAATTAGCTAGCACTAATCCGTTAGCAAAGGTTAATGTAATTTTCAGTGATTGAACTCATTCTCTAGCATGAACCAAAGTTAACATTAACATTAGCATACTGTGCAGAGGCCTCATCTTACTATCATAACATTTCTTATTACATCCTGATAGGGTTACTATACATTTAAATATGGCAGTCCGTGATTAATAACAACCTCAAGTATTTCCTTCTTTTACCTAACACAGTAGGTTGAAATGTTTAATTCAATATAACTTTTTTATTCTATGATTGCACTTCTATTATAAAAGCCAACCTGTCCAGGGTGTACCCTCCAATAAATGAAGGATGGATGAATACTCTATGATAGAAGCATCTCTGTCTTTGCCATCTGTTAACAGGATGGAGTATTGGAAAGACCATTACGGTAATAATACCCACTGTTAAAGTGAGCCAAAAATGTTTATGTTTAAAATAAAATCCTTGAAATATTAGAAAAGATGTAAGCTGATAAAACAATTCGTTTAAAACTATGTGAAAAGTTTCCAATCCTCCTTTAGAATAAAATTCATGAAATAACAACACACAGCTGTATGTTTTTTTGTTTTTTGTTTTTTTTTTACCAATATAGCTTTGGAGTTATAAGAGAAAATCTATTTCCGTTACTCGGCTTTGTCTCAAAGGAAAGAATAAAAGTGTCACATTCCAGAATCTTTTTTTTTTTCTTTAAACATCTTCAAATCGCTGCCTTTTTAACAACATGAAGGGTGCTGAAATGCCCAAATGCCAAAACATCAAGTTAGAAAAATAAAATGATTAACATTTATAACTTTGCAAAGGGAAAATTATATATTTTTTTAACTTAAGCAAGAAAAAGTGAAAGCAGTCATTCATAAAATGGAGAAAACACTGAAAAATTATCCACATTGTCATGGGTGGATTCACTAAAATGACTTCAAGAGTATTAAAAAATGTCTTCAGTAGGTTCCAAAAGGACCCATATCAGCATGACCTCTGTAGATGACTTGACTTTAAAGGCATGTCTTGCCTTAGCTAAGGTGAGGGTTTATTTTTCCAAAACAAGAAAGAAATTTTGCAAAAAGTTGAACCCCGTGAGAGTTACACACTAAAAATGGAGAATGTAGCTCCAAATTAAATTGCTTAATTTGATAACAAGCAGCATATGAAGCTTGGAAAACAGGTTTCTATTTCCATCACTCTGGTTCTCTGCCGCTCTGCAGAGAGGGTAACTGGCTGGAGTCTTCCTTCTCTTCAGGAACTGTACACCTCCAGAACCCAGAGGGAAGCAGGTAAGTGACAGGTGACCCCTGCCACCCTGGAAGCACACAGCTTCAGACTGCCCCATCTGGCAGGAGACTGCGGTCCATCAGGACCAGAACATCCTCGATGATCGGCTTTGCAGAGGCAGAATGGATCCAATCAAAAGAGATTTTTTCTTCAGTCCAGCTGAATTAATGTGTGGCATTAGAGGCCTTTATTTTAAGTCAGCTGACAGGATAATGTGTTGGGATAAGAGGAAAACATGCAACAGGCTGGGACACAAACCTAGTACCTTGTTGAGGACTAAAAGCCTCTTTACATGGGTTTCACTTTTACTCATGCACCCCCATTGCCCTAAGCTGAATACTGTAAATCTTGGTTCGAGCCCCATATATAATCTGACACTTTAAAAAAGATTTAAATAATTTAGATAAAAATCATAAAAATTGTATTTTTTATCAAAACTCAGTTTCTATATTAAGGTTATCATTACTTAAATAAAGGCCAAACCTTTTGCGAAAAGAGGATGGACACGGTTTCCTCAAGGTGATGATGATATTTGTGGAAAATGACTTACTTTAAGTGTCAGTCAGCTGTGTAAATTTAAGACAGTTATTGGATGAAAACCACACAAAATACTAAAACTTACAATTGATCATGTAATTTTATTGAAAAAAATCAGTTGGATCATTATCATTTTTAAGCAATGTTATTAAGAGCCATTGTGGAATGTCAAAAAGCCCACTTAGAAGTTACTGTGTACATTAAATGTTTTCCAACAAAGACACAACAACATATATATGTTTAATCATCCTTATTGTGACCCTATAAACACAACATTAAATTTAGATTGTCTGTTGTTGCTCTGACATTCTGCAAATAATGTGACAGCTCATTTCCCTTATTCACAATGCCTTTAATAACCAAGGGAATGGTAAAATTAAAGAAAGCAAATAACTAAATATATCACTGTATTTTGCAATTAAATATAGATTTGACATTTTTTTTACTAATAGAAAAGAAAAGCACACATAGGTCAGTTTTATTGTATATAAAACTGACCTATGTATAATCTCACGTGTCTTTTTATTGTGTGTAAACCTTATGTCAATAGCAGTAAATAGCTCAAGTGTCAGGGTTCTGCCCTGTGCTTGGGTTTATTTATAAGTTTCTATGAGTTCTGTGTTTTTGTAGTTTATTTCTACCAGTGCTGACTTCTTTATTTACCCTCTGTTGCCCCCTTGTGTTTGTTTTCCTTTCCTTTTGGCCTCCTCCTAGTTGGTCTTGCCCACACCTGCTCCCAATCTGCTGATTAACCTGTCTTGGTTCAGTCTCCCAATATATATACCACCTCTGCACTCAATGTTGGTTTGTTGTTCCCTCATCTCTGGCTTCCCTCATGAGTTTTCCCTGATGTAATCTTATTTTTTGGTTCTCCGTATTTTGGATTTTACCTAAGTTGCAAGACTCACCTCTCTCTCCTGGTCTCTGCATTTGGGTCCTCAAAAACCTTCACCCAACCGTGACATCAAGTGCTTTGTATAGATTTAAACTGTTTAAACTTATACTTTAAGATAGCTGACAGGAGGCCCCCTCTGTTAGAGATGTCTCTAACAGTTCCAGTTCGCCTACCGACGGAACCACTCCACTGAAGGGGAAAAACACCCATGTGCGGATGCTGTTCCTGGACTTCAGTTCAGCTTTCAACGCCATCATCCCACAGCATCTACTATGAAAACTGCAACAGCTGGGCTTCAATACAACCCTCAGCAATTGACTGCTAGACTTCCTTACCAACAGATCTCAGTCAGTCCAGGTCGGACAGAACACCTCTGATGTCATCACCCTAAGAACAGGCTCCCCTCACGGCTGTGTCCTGAGCCCCCTGCTGTTCACGCTGATGACACATGACTGCGACCTCAGGTTCACAGGAGCAGCTGTTGGACTTATGCAGAGAAAACAACCTGATCTTGAATGTGGAGAAAATGAAGATCAATGTTGACTTCAGGAAGAACTGGCCTAACCACGCTCCACTGGTCATCAACAGCTCAGCTGTAGAGGTGGTCAGCAGCACCAAATACCTGGGGGTGCACATCACAGACAACCTCACCTGGACTGTAAACACCACCTTACTGGTCAAAAGGGCACAAAAGCACATGTACTCTCTGCAGAGGATGAGGAGAGCCCACCTGCCCCCACCCATTCTGTAGAACAACCTTCTACAGAAGCACCATAGAGAGCGTTCTGACCAGCTGTCTCATGTTGTGGTGTGGAGACTGCAGCTCCTCAGACTGGAAGAAGGTGATGAGAGTAATGGGAACTGAAGAGAAGATCATCCTGGATCCTCTTCCCCCCATAAAATATATTTCATCGCAGCTCTGCGTGTGCCGAGCCATTAACATTATAAATGAGCCCTCAAACCCCCACCATGGACTGTTCTTCCTGCTGCCCTCTAGGAAGAGGATTCAAAGTATCCAATGCAGGTCCAGCAGATTCCTAAACAGCTTCTTCCCCACTGTCATTAGACTGCTGAATGTTGAATGAAAGAGAAAAAGAGGTAAATGTTTGAAAAACTTTAAATTATATTATATTAGTCTTATGTTTACATTTTCATCAGCATGTTTACATTTGATCACTGCTGAAATTTAAGAAATGGAAAAGCCTTGAGAGCTTTACACACCTTGTGTGTACAAAATGACATTAACGTTTGTCTAAGTCTAAGGAATCAAAGTTAATGCCAAAAAGGAAAACAGTTCAAACTAGTGTTATACCGCTAGATGGCAGCAAAGCGCCACAGTGAGGAATCATGAAAGAAAAAATGAAAAACATGTTTAGTTGCTTATTTCTTTTATTTGTTTTGTTTAAAAACACATAATTTTGATTCATACTATTTTGTTTTTGCTTTTTTACTCACTGTATCATTTGTAGCCTACAATTCGTTTCGTCCTCAGGTTGATTACAGAGCAACATGACTGGCAGACTGCCTGAATTGCTGAGATAACCAGCAGAAGAAAGGATCGGCTCGGAGTATTATAGTGAGTGTGCATATGCTTTCAGGCATTTGATCAGCATCTTCGATTAGATGTCCACTTAACAAGTCAGATCCCCACTACTATCTGCCTCATAGCCAAGGGACAGCCCTGAATTTCCCGCCCCCACCGTAAAGGTCACTCTGCAGAGGTTAAAGGTGATCCAACACACACATTCTGACATATGTATTTAAATACGCACAACCACACCTAATCTGGAAGCCCTTCTCCTCCCTCTTCTTCCATCTTGTCCAGTCAAGTTCTCCACCATCCTCCATCACTCTCTTTCCCTCTCTCCCTCTATCTTTTTTTGTCTCTGTTCAATTTGAAATTGATTGTCTCTACCATCACAAAGACACTTGGTTCTGATTGATTGGTAAAGGATGGGGGAGAAAATGTTGACACTGAGCTCCGAAGGAGAAAGCAAATGACACCCCTCTCGTGGTTCTGCTTGCGTCGGTATATCTTTTGTATAACAAGAAAGAACGATGAAGTAATTCACAAGAGCTAAAATAAACTAAAACGCAACCCCAAATCCACAATCGTACCTTAAATCGACAATATGTGCAGACAATTAGAGACAAAGAGGAAGGAAAGACACAGTTATGAAATATGAAAACTAATGCATAAATACACACATTTTATACAAATACACAAATGGCACAAAAAAGACTAACAAAAATGACCAAATGCAGCTGTTGTTTTTTTACCCGTTTCTCTCCTTTACCTTCACCTTGCTGATGATACATTTCATCCTAATGATTTTATACAATTAAAATCCATGCAAAAAAAATAGAACACAGATGTGTTTCAATAAATCAGAATGTTATTATGAAATGTAGTTCACAAATTCAGTTTAAAAAGTAGAGCTTCTGTTTAACATAGATTCATTACACACACTATGACTGCAGACTGATCCAGAATGTAGCTTGCAAATAGTGTCTGCGGGAGACAGACACCAGCAGAAGGAAGATGAATTATTTTAAATGTTTCTGTACTGATTATGAACTGACCTGGTGTCCCAGATCATCACTGATTGTAGAAACTTCACAGTGAGCCTCAAGCACTTTGGATTCTGTGCTTCTCCTTTCTTCCACCTTGATCCAAATGAAATGCAGTCTTTTTTTTTTTTTTGAAAAGAGGACTTTGGACCACTGAGCAACAGGCCATCCTTTCTTCTCCATTCCCTGCAAATAAAACCTGCCCCTGGAAAGGCTTATCGGAGAAAATGCTACAGTTGGGGTTCATGTCCTGGATATGTCTGTTTTCTCACCTTCTGAATCTCCCCAAAACTCTTGAATGAGCTTTGCTCTGAATGCTACAGTTATCCAGGTCGGTTTTCCATAAACGTTTTTCCTTCCACTTTCATTAGTATACTTTCCGATACATCACTTTGTTATTAACCTGGCTTCTTTAACAGCAACCTTCTGTGTCTATGACTTTTTTTCCCACACAAATGTGTACACCTTTATATAACAATACCCTATTAAGAAATACATTTTAGTTAGCTATAAAGTTCTAAAATCTGAGTTTTTATCAAATGATGAGCCTCATTGAATTTAACAGAAATATATCACTTTGTGTGTAATGAATCTATTGCATGGATTTTCCTATGATATTTAATGGTTTTGAAAATGCATTTGTAAACCATCCCACCCCTAATGACAGAGGTCATCTTGCTTGGTTCTGTTTTTTTAATATGGACTTTTGCTGTGGAACACATATGATGCAATATTCAAACAAATATTAACCCAAAAACTAATAAAATCAAAAGTAAATGAGTACTTCATGTGTCAGTATACTTTCCCTTTTTGGTTTCATTATTCCCCCCAAAATATTCATGTTTTTCTATAGTTATATAGAATCGCAGAAATCCAAATATACCATGTGAGTTATTCTCTCTGTATCTCACTTTCATGATAAAAGAAAACAGTGGAAATCTACGAACAATAAAAAAAAGTCAAGCACATGAAATAATATAGCTGCTTGTATTCCACACACTACAGTATAAGAAAGTTGATACATAAAAAAAAAATTTTTGCTGTGACTTTAATGCCACATTCATTGCTAAACACTGTATTTTTTCACTACATGAACCTTTACAATACAGATTTGAGGTATATCGAGATGAAATGTCTACAGATGCCTTGCTTGTTGTAAAGCTACCCTGGTGGGAGGGACCAGGGAAGAGGATTCAGATGGGCAGGGAGCAAAGCTGGTGGCTTTCACTGGAAAAGTTGAAAATTCTCCAACTATTGGCTGTAGGGAGAGTGGGTGGAACATATTTTGTAAACAGTCAAATACAGACTCACAAACTATAAAGTACACAAAAATATCTCTGACTGGAGTGTTTGTATAACAAGAAAAGACCTGTTCAGATAATGTTAACTCAAAAGTAGGTTAAAATAAATAAATGCATTAATAAAATTGTGGTGGTAAAAGTACAAATCCTAAGAGTTATTTTAATGGTATACGTCTACACTAAAGATAGTCTCCCAGGGCCAGCCCAAGGTATAAGTGAACTTTAGTTTTCTAAAATATATGTTGGTAAATGCACAGTTTGTATAAACACTAAGAAAAACAAAACATTTATTGAAAGGTCTCTCACCAGCAACATAGTTTAAAGCCTATTCAATCATTTATATCACTTATATCTAAGTAGGGAACAGATTATATCTAACTTTCTAGCTTAGATGAGATGTTTTTTTTTGTTTTTTTTATACACACCATTTTAAGACTCAAAAAACATTTACCAAATAATTTTGGGAAGTTTAAGAATATCTGTTTCCATGTTATTCTCTAATACTGTAAAATACTATTTTTGTATCCTTTCAATCAATAGATATTTGTTTACAGTTGTCATGTATTCCATTTTGGAAAATTAAATATAAATGATAAGTAAGAAGGAATATCCTTCCTGATTGTTTATAGTGACACATTAAGTGTGCTATCTTCAAGTTTGGAATAAAAATGAATGACAATATGCCTTTCTTTTGTTTTGTTTTATAAACAAATTCTGAAACCAAACTTAGAGTCATACCGAATAAATCAGGAAATAAAACCCCTAAATGGATCATGAGGTGGCTTCTGTAATGCTATAAAAGCCTGATCTGTGATTTTTAATATGCTCTGTGTCGATACCAAACCTTTGCAGATGTATGCAGTTTCCAAAAAAAAGCTCAATAACCGCTCTCTCTCCAATTAATTATGCTACATGTTTATATATGATCCTCAGCTTAGGCTGCAGGACTTTATGTTATGTTTGTATGAGACCAAAATGAACAAGAATGACAACAGCTTTAGCTGGACTGTATACTAGTGCTTTAGTGTTCCAACCATCCACAAAACATAGCATTTTACTTTTAAAGTTCTCAGTTTTTCATCAAAGTAATAAATGTACCTTTGATCAGCTTATAGACATGTAGACAACTGACAAGGAAATTGCATAAACAGGTATATGGAAAATTTTATTTTTGGCACTTTTGGTAACCGTTAGCACAGCTTTAAAAAAAAGTGGCCAATCATGAACAAGAAAAATTTGAGTCAGAGAGAACATGATGGAATTTACCCAACATGTGCACTCCAAATGATCTGCTGTTTTGTTTCAGGGCTTAATAGAGCCTTGGGCTGGCTCTGGTGGCTTCCTATTAGCATCCTATTTAGATGGCATGTATACCTCCATTTTACAGAGATCAGAGCAGTCCAACCCTCTGGTGGAAGGAAAAAGGCACTCAACTCTTCCCACATTACAAACACATTGCAGTGTTTGTAATGCAGCGCAACTGCTCTGTGAAACCTCTGCATATCCACCACATCTAGCTAGTTTTATTTATGGTTGTGTTTTTATTTAATTAAATTTTTTTTTTTTTTTTTGTTGCTGTTTTCTGTTTGTTTTGTTTTGCGTGCCTGTATGTTTGTGTTTGTTTTTCTGTGTGCATGCCCGGGTTTCATCACAAACACAGCAAGCTTGATGCTGCTTTGGTATCAGCAGCAGTGTCACAGTCCACATCATTCTGCAACAAAGAAATGTTTCCATTTCTCCATCTCTTTTTCTCACTTCTGAACTGAAAAAAAAACGCCTGCACTAACAAGCTCTGCAAATCTGTAGAAAAAACACAACAGATAATGTAGGAATATGATCTAAATATATCCTTTAATCCTCACAGATGTTCTGAGATCCTTGCTGCCTCCACTGCCACACCCGCGGTCCCCCTCTCTGAACCTCCTCCTTTGTATGATTATCTCCCGCTTGAAGATGCTACACAACAAGTGGCTTTGCCCACATAAAAATGTAAAAAGACACTTAAAAAATGAGCCAAAGAACATCAACAGCAGAGGAATGCAGCGACAGTCCAGTTCAAAGAAGATTAGAGATCAAGGAAGAGGTCCTTCACATCCAGAGAGTCCATTGATTCCACACGTATTCACAGATATGCACAGTCTTTCCACTTGTGATATCCCTTCCTTGTCTGTGCATAGCATCAGTTTGTGACATGTTGATTTGTCTTGTTTCCTAATCTAAACATTTTTTTTTTTACATATTATCAAGAAAGTGCTTCTATACATATAATTTCAGCACAACATAGTACAATAGCCACAAGAGTGTGTCTATAGTACTAATTTTACCCGCATCAGTATTTGAGGAAGAGGGGAAAACTTGAACAAAAGACACAGCAAAGGGGGGGGTAGAAGTAGAGTAGATAAATAGGGAATAGATAATACAGAGAAGAGGATGAAATTAAAGATTATTTACAGTTTTTCATGTTCATCTGTGTTTTTCTGAGGTACGGAGCTGGCATCGGGCCTGTATTAGTGCTCGCAAATTGAAAGTTGTGATGAAAAGAAGCAGAAAAGATGGCGACGGAGCAGAGCTGCAACTGTTCTCTGATTATCATGAAAGAGGCAAACATCATTGGCACTCTGAATCCTGTATTGTGACATTTGACCTCTGTGTTTGGCCACTAGAACAGAGCAGACCCGCCCTCCGTCCCTCCTTCGCCCCACTACACTATAGGGAGGACACCTTTTTTTGGGTTGTGTGGAGTGCCGTCCCACTTTGATTGTTCTCCTTTTGGTAACCTGAATATAACCTCTCATATGGCAGCATAGCCGCACAATGAGCACTTGGAAGCAAACATTCAAATAGTATCAAAGGGTTTGTTGACAAGAGCTGTAATAATATGATTTCACCATCAAAGTGTGTGTGAAAGCTACACTATGGTGCTTGTTTGGACATTGTTTCTATAAAGTAGGCAGATTTTTGTTTGCAATACCTAATCAAAACCCATTTAGATTTATTTTTCAACAGGGCATTATAATTATCTCTCCACCAAAAAGCCTGGAGAGTAATGCATGTTACTTTCTTTAGCTGTTTACACAATAAGCACAGCTATATCGGGTATGTTTCTATATTAGGCATCAGTAGAAAAGGATGATGCATTAGCCTCTTGAAGAAGTCTCCCATTTCACCAGGGGATATATTAACCACTACCTGAATTGGGTGGAATAGAAAGGGATATGGAGTGGGTGAGGGGCAATCTTTGGAAACTGTGCTGCAGCCAAAGCCTTCTATGACAGAGCATATATTTTCTTCCTATTTTAATGCTCCAACACAAACCTTCAATTCAGTGCAGATTGATTTTCTTTGGTTTTCATTTGGAAAGTTTAAAGCGGTTTTCATTTGGAAAGTTTAAAGCTACATATTCTTTGGTTTTAAGGAGACTTATTTCAAAATGCAAGTCAGCCCATTTGGAAAGGATGTTCAAATGTAAAAGAAAACACATAATACATTCCATTCATTGGTACAAGAGGAGCAAATGAGATCCAAGGAAGAGTGCTGAACCTGCACACTCAAAGAACTCTACAGAACAGCAGTTTTTAAACACTGGTTTATAAATTAGGGGGAAAAAAAGAAAAATCAAATTATCCCTCTTTAGCCATCAGGCTTTGGAGAACGTGTTTGCAGACGAGGTGCCAGGCTGGATTGGGGATGCGCTATTGGTGCTGCTGCTGTTTCCGTGGGGAGCATGGACATGGCCATGGCTGTGCACACCATGACTGTGCTCCTCTGGGTCCCAGCGCTCCGGACAGCGGCGCCGTGAGTTCATGAAGAAGTTGGAGACGGTGGAGAGCTCCAAGCCCAGCTGCTGAGAGATGGTGAGCTGCATCTCTTTGGAGGGGCGACGGTTCTCTCTAAAGATGGCCACAAGGGTGCGACGCTGCAGGTCTGTGAAGACCAGCCGCTGCTTCTTTGGCACCTGGCTGCGCTCCCGTCCCCGGTCTTCCTCCTTGCGTTTACATGCTAGATATAAAAAAGGAAAGAGATTACGTTAAAAGAGATACCAACGTGCATTAATAGGTTTGTATGTGCATAAAGAAAGTGAATTAACAGATTCAGAATGCCTTTATTGTCATTATATGTGGTACAATGGAATTAAAAGCCATCAATATCAGTGCACAATATAACAATATAAAGAAAAATATGATATATATGCAATGTACGATGTAAACATGTGTACATTAGAGTAAAGTTAAGTCTTAAGACTTTAATGTAGTGTATATAATAGCAAAGAAAATGTCAAATCTGATGAAAAAAGTAATAAATATGTTTACAGCTTTAGTGCAAGGCTGAAAGTAGACAATTTAAAAAATATACCCTTCATAATACAGCCCATACTTTCTTAGAATTTAGAGGTAACCTGTCGGCACAAATTTCCTGGAACTTACCTGATACTTTCTGGAACTCACTAAATGCTTATAAGGATTTAACAGGTTCTAACATAGAATTTAAAGGCATACTGTGGACTTTATGGCCTAAAAAGTTGATGCATAAGAGTTATTTTATATGATTCTTCAGCCCAATATCGCTGAAAAAAAAAAAAATGCAACCACTTTTGGAATTTATTTAATCATATTTAGTTACTTTAACGCAATTGTTTCATGTTAGCAGGGTGGAACATAAAAAATTGTGTTAAAGTAACCAAATATAATTAAGTAAATACCAAAAGTGGTTGCATCTTTTTTTTTTTTTTTTTTATTGTACAGCGCTCGACACTATCAATGCTATGAGCCGGGCTCCTAACTCATATGGCCAGCTCATATGACCTGGAAGAACATATAGCTTCATGGCCCCAGGCTCTTATATATTCATGGAGCTAAGGCTTTTGCTCTACTGTTTTTTCTGCTGGATTGACTCCGGGTCATGGCTGAGGCAAGGAAAAGGTTTAAACCTTCTGAGGAGCAGAGGCGTAGACAGAAAATCCTAATAGGGGGGCCCAGTCAAAAACCAATGAACATTGAGGGGTGGCCGAAAGGCATCAGAACCTCAGGGTCAATCTACACTGTTCCAACAGGAACAAGCACAACATCTATATTTTCTAAATAAAGACAAACTAAACTTTCCTGCAGCCTTTGCTAACAAATAGACGCATATATTTAAACATCCATGCTGTGTAAATAAAAGGTATAGTGGACAAAATTCTTTCAGGTTTAAGTTCTTGGGCGAACATATTTCAATTGTCATTACCTACTTTTATCAATAATCATTCTTCTACAAAATTATATTTAAATCTTCTATTATCCTAATTTAAGGAATTTGATGTTGTTATTATTAAAGTAGTTATTTAACTA
This sequence comes from Cyprinodon variegatus, assembly GCF_000732505.1. Classification (NCBI taxonomy): domain Eukaryota; kingdom Metazoa; phylum Chordata; class Actinopteri; order Cyprinodontiformes; family Cyprinodontidae; genus Cyprinodon; species Cyprinodon variegatus. Next base: position 246,308 of record NW_015151114.1, read on the forward strand.
TGATTTCATTAAAGACTCCTAGATGACTTGCAGAGGCACATATTTTTCTCTTTATCCCAAATATTTCAAAATTTAGTTCTGAAAAGAGCATGAATTCTGTATCTATCATCTTTAATGTTTGTATATTTATGTGCATAATTAACCGCAATGTTTCTGTTGTCAAGTAGTTGTTAATATATGAAAAATTTAAATGTTTAATATGTTTAAACATTCCCCTTCAGAGTATTATTGATGCCACCGTCTGTATTAGAGGGAAAAATGGTCAGGGGAAAATGATTGGCTAAGGGTGGCCATGGCCACCCCTGGCCCCCCATCTAGCTCCGCCCCTGCTGAGGAGGCTAAAAAGAGAAAATGTGACAGGGTCTGTGCGTGAAGAAAAAGAAGAGTGGATCATGGAAAGGAGTTGGCGTTGGCGCAGGCTGAAAAGAAGCCAGATGTAAAACCGATTCTCATTTCTCAACTTTATTATTAGACTGGTAATTTAACACTTAGCTCCTGATATACAGCCATATATTTTTGTTAATATTTTCAATGTTTAAAAGAAGCAAAATACTGACAGAGAAAGTTAGCAGACTACAAACAAAAGCTAGGGGGGCTAGACGTGAAAGTTACCAGTCTAGCGCCCCTAGTGGCCAAAACTACACGTTGCGCCTTTAAATGAAACTTATTCAGAAATTATTGTTCCCTTTCCTTAAACTTAGTTTCTATCATTTTAACAGAACTTACTGAAAGAAATCATTCATGCATCTTTTGCATCAAGTTAAGAAACTTTATTGATCAATTCCCCAGAACATGGAGTATCATTGCCAATAACTATCTGTTTATTTTCTAAAACTTGTAAAAAAAAAAATAATAATAATAATAATAAAAAGGTATTTGGCCTATCCTTACGAAATACTCAATCTTAAGCTACATCAAAGTACAGTCTGGTTCTAGGACTGAAAGTCCTAGAGGGTTCAATTAAATAATTGTACATGTTTTGGGGAAAATAACACAATTTACATTATAATACCACTCAACCGACACATCCTCCACTCCTTTAGGTGTCAGTTCCATGAACATTCAAGAAATTCTCCTTTAATAGGAGAGCAAATGTCAAAATTGTCAAATTCAAGGCTCAAATTCTTGAACGGGTATGTTTTTTTTTCTTTTCTTTTCTTCTTTTTTCTTTCTCTTAATTTTCTCTCAAAATGCTTTGGCATAATACTCTGTAACAACTTCTTTAACAACATGCATACTCATCATGTCACAATCTCATAAATGGCTGCAAACTTAAGTCTTTTAACACCATGCAGAGATGGTGTATTCAGAAGGAAATCTGCATATTTTTGTATCTGTTATGCTAAGCATGCATCAACATTAGAAACATTAAAGCCAATAAAAAGGAAGAACATGACTAGAATGTTGTTTAGTGGTTCAAATGGCCCAGTTTAAATTTGGAAATCAAAAGAAAGGCAATAAATTCAAGTGGTGTTGGGTGAAGATTTTGGATTTTTTTTTTTTATAGGCATTGCAAGCAGGAGATTTAAAAAATACATTTAGTAATGTATAAATGATAAATAAAATGTAGCAGTTTTTTTTTTTTTTTTTTATTAACAAGTAGTCTGAGGTTGAGATCTATTTACAACAAGTTAGTTAAATGTGATTTCTGCCACCCAAAATAAGGCAAAGCCTGTCTTTAAAGAAGGAGGTTATGGATTTGTCTGGAGTGTTTTGATCGTGGGTCGGTGTGGCTGTGCGTGTGTGCGTCTTGCTGAAACCGGAGGAGCGTGATGTGAAATGCTGACAAAGAGAAGCGGATTGCCGCGCTGCCTGGATGCACCGTCAGTAGTGCGGGGCTCGGCTCTGGCTGTGGAGACTGGAGGGAGTCTGTTCTGTTCTGCTGCCCTAAAAAGCTGCAATGATCGATTTTCCGCGGTTTTCTCCTGAACACGTGGTCCAGTAATCAGGGCTCCCTTCCCCACCCGATCGATCCGCATCGATCTCCTCGAGCGAGGTGCATGAAAGTGTGATGGTTTGTGTGTGAGTGTATAGGTGGGGGCGCGTGCGTGGGCGCGCCTTTGTGACAGACAGATGAGAAGAAATTGTTTATCTGTGGAGGAACAAAGGAGGTGAGGCGGGAAAAGAGTGGCAGCCATCCAGTCTGTGAGCTCTCAAACGAGTCACTGGTTATTAAAATAAAATAAAAAAAAGATATGAAATGTTCTTAGGAGACAGAGTTAAGACTAAGAGGATCAGGGAGGATCCCAGGCTAAGATGCCTGTGTGCATACGAGGACCAGAGGAAATGAGGAGAAGATTAAAGGGGAAAGCAGTGGGGCTGGATGCAGTGTGCAGCTGGAGTACATGCAAATGATTGATGACTTTACAGCAGGTAAAGGCAATGGCTGTAAAACGATCTGAATGTGAGATAAGGATCAATGTGAGTGTGCACATGCATATCTGTTTTGCGTATTTGCTAGTGTTTATCCTTTGTTTAAGAAAAGTCTAAAATCAGAAACATTTCTCCTCACTTAGATGCAGCCATGTACCTCTGTCTTCCAGTTTCCTACTTGACTGTTTTCCTCTTTTTGTTTTCTCAATTTTTTTCTCTCAATTGTTTTAATTTGCCCCCAGATTGATAGCCCCCCCATATTGATTGATCCTCACTTCAGAACCATTTCATGGAACGTTTATTCAATGGGTTCAGGCCCAGCCTTGCCAGAATTTCCTGCAGGCTCTCCCTAAGTGCTGTCTCAAACCAAACTCAATACTCTCTAATGTAATGACTGAATTCTAGTGCTAATATAGTGATAATTTAATATGTAATGCCTGTTTGCGAACAAATTGTGCTACTGGCCATTTTACAACGCCAACACCAATCTGGTTCTCCTCTGTGAGCCAATGAGAGCAGCTCAGAGGCCCATGGTAGGAACACAATGAAACCGTGATCATAACTAAGCAAAACTTGAAACTAACCACAAGAATGGAGGCTGCAGAGCACATTTCAGTTAATCAATAGGTTCCTTTTCAAATGAGACCCCTTCAGTCTCTGAACAAGCAGAGGATAGCACAACAGGGAAGATGGGGGATGCTCATTAGAGGGACCTCTCTTGAGACAACAACCAAACAGTTATAGGCTATCTTTAACTACCTTGTTACCAAATCAGTTACACTGAAGAGACCAAAGGCAGTCTCAAGTGGCTCTTGCACTTTACGTCTTTATTATAATATCCAAGTGTCAACAATGGCAAAGATTATAAGGCAACAGCCACTTCAGTCTAGTCTCATCTCCTGCTGATCCCTCATCAAGCTTGTTCCTATAAAGCAACAATACCTTGTGACTGAGGTATTGGCTGAAGGTTTTCGTGCAGCTTTGATCAGTTTAACTATTCTCATGGAGCTGTGTCTGTTCCCCCATATAAAAAATAACTCTTAGTAAAGAATGTGGAATTGTGATTAAAAAGAGCAAGGGGCCACTGAAAAAAATATATTTTTCAGTATTTAGCATCTATTTAATTATAATTACTTACATTAAACATTTTTTTTATGTCCTACCCTGTTAAAATCAGAAAAACAAAAAGACATTTAATAGTGATTACTTGGTTACAACCGTGCTGGGGTCAATCAACCTGAACTGGTTTGTTTTGGCTAAGTTTCAATGGGACCTATGAGTTTAGAAAAAATACAATTTTAACATGATTCTCTAAAATAAAGACAAGCATTGTGCAATCTTAAATAGAAATAAAAATAAATCTATGTACATCCAGAATATGAATAAACAATGATGCTGATGTTCAAAATATGTTGATGTGTACATAGATTTTTGAAATGTTATTTCTTCTATTGCAGGAAACATTTGTGAAGCTCATCATGCTTTGAGGCTAATGTTTTGTGATTAAATTAGAGTAGCATTGTCTTCTAAACGTTTTTAATCTAAAAATTGGACTCATAGGTCAGATCACAGGAAAATCTTGCTCTTTCTTATGAAAACATATTTATAGCAAGGTCTTGAAGCTCAAATATCCCTATGATATGGCTAATAGTGATAACAAAAAGTAACAAAAAAAGAACTTAAAAGAAAAATAAGGGAGATGTTTAAAATGGTACTGATTTTATATTTTTCAAAAAAATAACTGAGATCTAACTGAAAAAGCAAGTTTAGGTATTAAGAGAGAGCAGCACTGATTCCAGGACTCTGTTGTTACACCTTCAGCAAGTTGATAGCAGTCCTGCATGATGAACTTTGCTTCAATAACTTAAGTTCTTATTGTGAATGTCATTGTTGAATAGAAAAATAACAACTTGCCATAAACCCAACTGTTAAAAACAATTAGAGCTTTAAAATCAAGATATTGAAAACATTCTGCTAATTAAAATCTGTAACATGTTCCTGTTTGAGTACATTTAACTTAAACCTTTAGATTACTATGGTTGTGTGTTAATTAATCATAACTTAAATTACTTAATAAAGAACAATTTAACTGTAATAAGGAAGTACTCCTGCAGGTTTTGACAAAAAGATCCCATTTGTTAGTTGGCAGTGTGTGTGGCCGGTCCTGCAACACAATTAGGGAGGTTGCTGATGGATTTAATGGGGACTGTTTAATGTTGCTTGAAAGATGTTAATGCCAAATTTCTATCACAATGGTGCTGTTCATATAAAGAAACAACATTCTAAATGCTACTTGTTGGTATTACAAGACCATAAATATAAAATTCACTCGCAAGTAGATGCCTTAATATCTTTGTCTGAACAGTGAAAGAGAAGGAAACAAAGCTTTGCTTATAAGTTCATAAAATAAAAAAACTATAGTAAGTGAAACGTTTTGAATGGGCATAATTAAATATATTAATTAAACTGAAATCCAATTGGAGACGTACAACATAAAAAATACATTTCTGAGAACTTGATATTTTCATTATATTAAAATTAAATTTTGCAACTTATTCAGCTTACAGTGCAGACAAAAAGTGGAAGGACTCTTAATATTCCCCCCCCAAAAAATCACCACTGATTAATTTACATTTGTTAAACAGCTTGGAACACAGCTGGACATCAAGTGTATGAACGTCATTGTATGTCAAGACACTCCCTCACTTCGGCATGTTTTAAAATTCTGCATATGCAAGAAAATACATGATATCGTTGGGTATGAACTACATCTGGGGTTTCAGTGACATTGAAGAGAGATGAAAGCTTGAAAGTGGAATTGAGCCAAATGGAAAGGTCCTTTATATGTTTCCCCAAAAGCAGCAGCCACAAGAACCACTAATTAATTAATAACGTATGCATGTGCAATTTGCATCATTTTAACATTTAAAAGTAAGGTGTGTGTGTATGTGTGTGTGTTGGAGTGTTGATGGGCCATGTGTGGCAGACGGTGAACTAACCGCACCGTGCTGCTGATAGTCGACGCCTGGACGGAGGGATGAGATCGGGCTTTGTGTGCGGTGAGACGGGCCCTCTCCCGCCCTGGACGGACTACTGCGGGCGAGAAACAGTTTGGTGTCAATCACTCTCTGTCACACCCCTTCAGATATACGATTATTGATTGTATTGATCATGTGCATATGGGCCTATTCATTGCCTAGAGTTAAAACGCCTCGGTGCCTCCTCTCACCTATCCGTAGCAGAGCAGCGGTGGAAGCCAAGCCGTCCTTTTTTTTATCCCTTTTTCCCATCTAATTGATTCGAATTGGCTTATTTGGAAGCTGTCATTTATTTCCCTGTGAAAATCCCATGTTTTCGTGTTTAAGCGAGTGATCGGCAGCTTTTTAGCACATCAGCTATTGACTTGCAGCCTGTAAAGCTTCCGAGGAGATTTGAGCGACTTTGTTAACGACCCAAATCGCCATTTTTAAAATGTCACGGCTTAAAAGAATCGCAGCGGGTATGAATGGAGATTTATTAAAATGAAGAAAATCAGTAATTTTAACTTTTGAAAAACAAAAAAATTAAAGAAAACTAAAAAAAAAGAAGCATAGAAACAAAGGGAGGCGATTTATAGCCTACTATTTCTGCCCTCGTTGAAATTAGGCAATATTTTTTTTTATTAAAGAATAAAATACATCTTTTTTTTTTACAATAATATGAAACTAATTTTTAATGAAAACATCGAAAGTGACTGAACACTACTTGACATCCTTTTTTGGGGAGCAGTTTCATGTTGAAAATGATCATACACCCCGGACAACTTGAAAAAAATATATTTATTTATTTATTTTTATCTAAAAGGCTTGCTTCCTCTCTAAATGTTCCTATGTTAGACAACAACTTTAAAAACCGGACTTAAAAAAAAAAACATAAACAAAATATTAGATTGACCTTTAACTTTCACACATATTAAGACATAAAGACTGTCCGACGAATTTCTACGCTGTTGGTTAATTTTGAGCGCGTTTCCGGAGACGCTAAAAACACTTTTGGGGATATGAGGCCTGTTTGGGACTCATTTATCAATGCACCGTATTAACGACAACAATAAAAAATACACGTTTGAGCAGATTGTGATTTATGATCAAGTAATAAACATTGTGTATATTATCAACTATCCATTTTTGACTAAACAAAAAGGTTTGTATCCTCACAGCTTAAGGTCGTAGATTAGAAACTATGTAACATATTTTACATTAACAAGGTGTGGTGTCTATGGGAAACAAAAGTTCACACATAAAGTAAAATGTTAAATTAGATACATGCTTCCCAAGCTAAAATTTTCACTTTAATCTATGAATTTTAAGGTAAAAAAAAACTGTTTACAGGGGGAACTGAAGTTTTAACACCAAATTGCACAGGTGTAAATGGCAGGGAGCTGTCCTTTCAGCACCACGAAGTTACATCTGAAAGATGAACCAAACTGAATACTATAAGGGCTTTCGTCTATTGTTTGATGTTTTGAAATTATATAAATTATTAAATAACAATTTTGCCAAGCACCTCCCAGGTTTAAGTAGCTTGGGACATGATAGTGGAACTTTACAATTACTTTGTAATTTACTAAACCAGATTTTGATTATGCATTAACCATCAAAATTCTCTTCACAGTTTTATACTTAAGCTTGAACAGACTTATCTGATATCTTTACGAGGTATATATTTTCTGCTTTTGTGAGAAAAGCTACTCTAAACATTTTTTTGTCTTGCTAAATACATTTTGTCCCCATTGTTTTATTTATGTAGTTATTTGTGAACTAATACAGTCATCTAGTCATCAAACATCTAAAACCACATTTTGTGTTAATTTTTTTATGTTAATCTAAAGAATTGTGTTACACCAATGCCTCCTAAACAGAGGGTCAAAGAAGAGGATATACAAAATGCAAGTTAGAGTGAGATGACCAGAAAGCAGAAGTGAATTAAGGCTGGAAGGCTGGTATGGTGCCAGATGAAAAAGAGAAAGAAAAGAAGAAGGAAGGAAAGAGGAAAAGAATATGAGAGAGCCGGGGAGAGCAGAGGAGAGAAAATCAATACCGATTCAGAGCGAGTCAGATAAGCCTGAACAATGTATAGTGCAGACACACTCTATAAACCAGTCACACACATGCAGTGTGCATGTGGAGGAACTCACGCAAGCACACGGGGAAAAAAGCGCTCAGTAAAATGTGCTCCAGTCTTCTATAAAGATGCTTTACAAAACCCATAAGGCATACCCACCTTTAAAATCAAATGACATCACAACCTTGGATTGCTGAGAGGATTCGCTGACATGAGCAGAAAGCGCTCATTAGGTGTCGATAGCTAGCTAGATGCTCTGATGCCCTTTGTCTACTGTATGATTCTCTTTGGATCTGATCTTCTAGTGCTTGAGTTGAGAGAATCCCCCATCCTGCACTGAACCAAATTCTAACGTCTGCGGCTTCATTCAGCAGTAGCAGGGCCTGCTAGCTGGTATCAAGCTTGTACTATTGATGTTTCTCAGTATGTTTTGGTTGTAAACAGCAGTTTTTGAAAACCACTTACATGCCCCACGCTGTGATGTTTGGGAAGTAGTACTGGTGTGTGTGGTCCTCGGCTGTTAACCACAGATTTTACTTTGCTTACCAAGAAGATGCTGTTGCAAGCGCTTACACCACCACTCTCATGCCTCTCTCCCCCTTCCTCTCTCTCACTCTCTCTTGCCTCCGTCTCTCTTATACTTATCAATTATTAAGGCTGGTATTGATCCTTCCACTAGCCTGCCTCTATCTGACTGTTCACACAAAGCCCAAACCTGCCAGCCCTCTCTCAATCAATGGCATCTCCTGGCTTCTGCATGGAGCTTCTGCACTTTTTCACATGTCAGTTTTGGTTTTCTCACTTCTGGATTTAAGACGGGCTGACTGAAGTTTTGTACATTCCAATTTTGGTCCATTCTGACTCCTCTGAAAAAAAAAAAACACTTGCATCAATATTTCATAGCACAAGTATATTTGATGGGCAATAAAAAGGCAGGGAAGGGATGCCTTTGTACATCGTTTGACTTAAAGAATTTATCCTCATGTGTGCCTTTTGGGTGAGTTTGGCAATTCAAACGAGCTTCCTTTCTGTCGCTGGGCTAAACAG